>NC_066624.1:86467357-86514496 GCF_025201925.1 Gopherus flavomarginatus
GCCCAAGCAGCACGAAAATCTTTACCTATTCCATTTGGCTGTATTATTAAAATACTTGTAACATCTCCATAGCCTATGTAAAAATACACAATACGGCAGTGTCTCTGTAGCTATATTTTGTTTATACATTGACCTTGGTCCCTAACATACTCAGTCTACAACAGCTAACAACAGAATGTCTAGATACTGTCTTGGATGTCCTCATGTTGCTTGTACCCAGTGTTTTGAGAGAAGTTTCTTTTGGAATGGAGTCTAGCTCCTTGCAAGTAGGATGTATTTTATAGAAGCTTAGATAAAATGCACAAGTAGTTAGACGAGCTTTATATAAATAGCCTGCAGCTACCCAATTGGACAGAATTCATTCATTGCCTCAGAATCAGACTTACAAGGTTCTCAACAGGGAATTGTAAAGAGTTAGTGTAAAACTTATGATTCAAAATAGGTAGTTCCATACAAGAAATTCAAGTCTTTGTGGAAGAAATTTTAGTAGAAGTCACTTTAGAGCAAGTTTATGCTGAACAAGGTATTTCAATAGGATATAACAACATCGACCATCATTATGACCCTATGCTTTGAACTCCAAACATTTTAACTGCAATATACCTAGTGTAAATGAGTGACAGACTACATTTAATCCAGCTGATACACAGGCTACACTAGCTTGTTAAAATCTGTAGGCACAAGTAACCACTTGATAAAGATAGTTAAATCACAAACTGTGGTCATTCATCTAGGACTGCTAGATACGGAGCTAGTCCTGGAAAATAGATGGGCCACAATTACACCAAGGTTGCATTGTGGAAATTTAAAAAACTTTTTATGCAGATTAAAGTAAGTAATTTAATGATTACAGCCCAGTTTTGAAGGTTGCATTCTTGTTTTGCTAGTTTAAATTTCTGGGGGGGGGGGAAAAAAAAGTTATAGCTTACCTCGACCAGCTCTGCCTACAGCAACATTGTATGTTGGCTCGCCACCATGACTCTTTGTCCTGATGTCCATTGTGCATTCACTATCAACATACAGGCTATCTCTGATCACAGAGCACTTCTTTGCACCAAGAGTCAGACCGTTGGTGAAGAAACCCTCTCGGTCTTTTCCTACAATCATATCTATTTCTACGGGCTGTTAAAAAAGAAATTCAGTGTTATATAGCAAGCTCTCACAACTACCTTTCACAGAAGACATTGGATTTCATGTACTTTAAATGAAGTTGCTTTCAGATTAATTTCCACTCAAAAGAGACTTGTCATCAGCAAAAAGATTTGAAAGGGACACTCAAGCTTCTCCTAAAACAAGATACTTTGGAATTGAGTGTTTTGTTATTCACAGCTATATTTTAATTAATTTAGTACCATTTTCAGTGAACACAAGTGCTGTTTTAAGATATTTCAAATATAAAGTTATAGATTAAGTCTGCAATACTGGTAAGATCTAGAAGTTGGATTCCAGTAAGTCGCCTTTTTGAAGAAGGCAATGTGATGTCATCAGGCATTTTGCTAACCACGGAGCCATTTATTTTAGTAAGTGAATGAATCAGATTTTTGTTACTTGATAATGAGGTACCAAAAAAATCTTCAGGACCGTGTCTAGATAAAAAATGATGCAGGTGTGTTCCCCAGCCCCATCTGCCTTAACAACAACTGATGGGATATTAAACTCCTCCCAGGTCAGCAGCCACAGGTCTCTGAAAGACCAAATAACTATGTTTCTAATGCAAAATGTAGCCAAACTGATGATGCACAACGATGTTCAACTCTGCACTTTTCTAGGCAAGAAATGTTACATAATATCATGCCTAAAATTCAATGACTCAGACTGTAAACTCAGATACATAAAGCCATAGCTCCAGCAAACACATTGGGCTCTCAGTACCCTAAAAAGTAAAGGAGGGGATCACAATGCTAAAGTGATCCCTCTATGCACAGGGAAATTGTGTGGTCTAGTCCCTGCAGGAGCGCAAGACAGACTGCATTTAGAAAGGGGTCAGGCCACATTAACCCCCCACACCTTTCACCCACAAAGTCTGTGCCCGCTTCCATGGAGGAGTCTCCGTGCAGCACTGCTTTCAGGATGGAGGAGGAGGTGGGGTGGGGTGAAGGCAAGACAGGAGCAATGTGCTTCCTAACAGTAAGAAAGCAAGTAAGGAGATGGGAGGCGTTGCTCTCCAGAACTGCACAGTCATAGCAGGCCCTGGCCATTTCCAATCACACACCGGGACTCTGCCAGCCACATCTTAGCAAGGCACAAAGACACCTGGGGGAGGGGACTCGGTGAGCAGCTGGAAATCCTCAGGGCACCACTAAATTAACCATCTTCAGGAAGGGCAGGACTGGTTTCCCCAGTGGAGAGGTGGCCTGCATGGCTACTCCCCACTGACATCACATCCTATGAAGGGGTATGATGAGGAGGGGGTGCTGCTGTGGCCATGCAATGAGATCACTTAACTATGGAGGTGGGAGAAGAAAGCTTTTATGCAGAAAAGCTGCCTTTGCATACCAAGGCTACCAGCAAAGAGGGACCTAAGGAGAAAAAGGAGAACTGGAAAGCACAGGAGCCACATTGGGGGACTGGAGAGGGTGGGGGGGAAGCACAAATCCAACACAAGCCAAGCCCTCCTCTCCCCAGAGAAAGCAGTAGCCCCAAATTCCCGTGCAGAAGACAGAGACCTACAGGATGGATTTGCAAGGGGAAGGTGCATAAGTCTGCAGCAAAACATGCATCATAACACAAGGTTATAATCAAAACATGCTATTCAGAACCACACACCAATACAGATATGGCCTAAAAGGGCTCCCACTTTAAATAAGTCTTCCCTGATCCTTAAAGGTTTCCAAACCCTTCCCCTGGGAACAGGGCCCTTCCTTCGGAAGATCTGAGCCGTGGGTGAGAAGGGGGCTGTGCTGCAGGAACAGGGATGATTAATACCTCCGAGGAGGACAGACGGGGAGGAAAGGACAGAGAGAAGGGAGGGGAGGGTGAAAAAAAAAAATCAATGGCAGTGCGCCATCTTGGAGATGAAAAACATGAAGCCAGAGGCGAGGATTCACGAAAGCCTCCTACGCCGGGTACGTAAGTCTGTCCGCAGCAAGGAGGCCTGGGCGCAGGGAACCCTACGCCAAGTCTCCCCCGTGCCCGGCCTTTCTCTCCTCCTCCCTCCGCCGCATTGCCGGCTCCTGCTCAGCCCGGCGCCGCGGCCCGAGCACCCCGAGTGGGGGTGGCGAGCCGGGCCCGTCCCCGCTGCCCTCGCCCAGCGCTCACATGACGGTCCCCGCTGACCGCCAGACTCGGCGCTACCGGGAAAGCGCCAAAAACCAGCAGCGCCCCGGGGAGCTCCCGGCCCCTCACGCCGCCCGAGCTGCGCCCCACACGGGCCGGAGGGGGCGGGGGACTGCGGGGGGTACAGCTGGCGGGGGCGGGACCCCCACTGGCCGCTAGGCTGCTGCCCGCGGGCGTCAGGAGCACCCGGCGGCGGCTCTTTGCTGCATTCCCCCCCCCGGCGAGCCGAGCCGAGCCGAGCCGAGCCGGGATAGCGCCGGGCCGGGCGGGAGGCTCGCAGCCGGCGCGGGGGCCGCGGCCCTTACCGTGATGCTCTGGAAGATGCCCCCGGCCGTCGCGGCCCAGACGTACTTGGCGTCGCAGTAGCCGACAATGGCGGCCTCCTGGCAGCAGCCATCGCACATCAGGTTGTCCACGTAGCTCTGCCAGCCGGCCATCGTCTTCGCCTGGCGCAGTCGGGCGGAGGAGCGGAGGGCGGCGGCGGCGGCGGCGGCGGTCTCACAGGCGCGCGCGAAGCGGCAGCCGAGCCCTGCAGCGAGCAGCGCGCGCCCGGCCGGCCACGGGGAGAGGCGAGGAGAAGGGAGGGGGCGGGGCCGCCACCGCCGCGCTGTTGCTGCTCCCCCTCCCCTCGGCCGCGTCTCTCCGAGCCGCCGCTCCAGGAACAGCGGGCGGGAGTGGGTTGGGGGAGAACGCTGAGGTGCTGCGCGGATCCTTCCGCCGCAGGACCGACCCGGCGGAGGGATACTTTGGGGCGGGGGCAGGCAGGGTGCTGATGTGGTAAGCCGGGGAGGTTGACGCCGGCGGGCGGTGGCGACTCCTGGCAGCTGCCTTTAAAGCGCGGCGGTGGGGGCGCCTGTCCCCTCGTGCGCTCGCCAGTGGGGTCTGCGTGGCGCGGCTCGCGACCCCTGAGCAGCCTGCGAGGAGGAGAGTCAGTGCGGGTGGCGGCTCGGATCGCCCATCTCCCCGGGCAGTGGTTTCCCCTTCCCCTGCACGGGGTGATAGATGAGCTGGGCACCTGTATTGCAAACGGGTGGCGAAG
Organism: Gopherus flavomarginatus; assembly: GCF_025201925.1. Taxonomy (NCBI): domain Eukaryota; kingdom Metazoa; phylum Chordata; order Testudines; family Testudinidae; genus Gopherus; species Gopherus flavomarginatus. The sequence continues at coordinate 86,471,673 of NC_066624.1, forward strand.
GAGGAGAGAAGAGCCTTTTCGTGGCGCTGATTGCGGTACTGGGGGGGTTGCTCTGTAGGAGAGATGAGCCTTGCCCGGGAGGCAGCAGGCATCGGTGTCTCTAGCGTTACCTCTGTTACTGGTCAGACCAGACAACAAACCTGCCTGGAATCCCAAACATGCTTGTTGGGATTACGGACCAGATTCTTGTTTCAGCTGTTAACCTCGTGCGTGTGAGTAACCGCGCTGCATCACTCCAGTGGATTTACAGCAGTGTAACAGCGCAGAATTTAACCTCTATATTTAGTCATTGAGGGAAAGTAGATTATTATTGGTTAAACCGTCAGTGAAGTAATTGCAAGCTCAAGACAGTTGCAGTGATGATTTTTGCATATTACGGAGTGACTGGTTTTAACATAAAATGTGGGACTTGAAGTTTGCCTATCGAAACTTTGCCTGTTATCACAAAACCAAAGGGTGTGAGAGTGGATTGCGTGTAAAGATAATGAAAGCTAAATTATTACCTTTTTATTCTGTTATATTTATCTGAGGTTGCTTGTTTCTTATCTTAGTCTTTTGGAAAACTCAACTTTGTCTAGGTGAGATTTCGAAGAGTATATTTCATGCCATAAGAAACATAGAGGAAACATTTTATTTGGAAACAGGCATATTATAGAGTAGTATACCCACTCCAGCGTTAAGGTTTTGACTGAGTTTGTATTATAAACTCAATTTTTGCTATTGCCCCTGAAATAAAGGGAAGTCCCCAAATAAAGTAGTATTCCCTTTACAATTGATAAGTTAGATCTGTAGTAGGTGTTCAATTTTTCTACCAAATTTGAAATGAATTAGGTAAGAGATTCCTGAATTATAACTTTTAACTTGTGTCCACTAAAAAAACCTCCTGTCTGATATTCACCAAAGATGCATCTGCACTAGTGGTACCAATGATGTAAACTAGCATATACCACGTCCAGGTGTACCCCCACCTGATGCCCATGCTCTGTCTGCCTTAGAGTTTGCAGCATTGGTAGCATTGGTGAAGCTGCATTTTTACTGAAAAATAGGCAAGAGTAAATAGGGCAAAAATTTAAAAAGGCAGCTAAAAATGTACTTTACTAAACTAATGTGTTTGAGACCAAGTCATAGGACAAGAAAGAAGAAATCTCTACTACTTTTTGTGAGATCTTACTTTGATAAAGGAGAGTAGGAGACATAAAAGTAAGTATAATGGTTTCATCTGTTCAATTTTTTGGGGAGAAAAGATGCATTTTACTTAAACATACCCTTAGCTCCCATACCTCCTGTTATTTCCTAAGGAGCTCACATCTTGTGGAGAAATGGGGAAGAGGGTGGAACACTTGAGGAGGAAGTATGGGGAAGCAGGCAGGGACAAGAAGAAACTACTTATGATTATAAACAGCAGAGAATATAAGAGAAAGTTTAGAATAGTAAAAAAACAAAACTAAGAGATTGGACAGTTCGTTGGAATTTGAAGTGAATATTTTTGGTGCTGGGTGGGTTGTTTGTTTTTTGTTTGTTTTTAAACTCTTACTGCTGCATTGTCTTTAATTAAAGCACTTTCTTTCTAAAGGGTGCATCCAAAATGGAAGAAAGTTCAAAGCTGAAAAGTCCCATGAATGAGAATATAGACTAGAGGTCCTGGTGGAAGCTTTACCTATTTCTTTGGCCAATACATTAGCCTTCTCAACGTATGATGTGACTGTAGAGGGTTATTGTCTTCCTCTCTGATTTACTTCCACAATATAGTCGGTCTCATATTCATCTTTTAATAGTGTCCTTGGGCAGTTTTTTCCTCTTTCCTCTGAGAATGGCAATTACAAACATGCACTGTGATTTTGGTATGCCTGTGTTCTTTCTATGTATTACCTTAACTCCTTCTTGTTATTCTACACATCATGCTTTTTTTTTTTTTTTTTTTTTTTTTTAAATGGGCAAACAAATAGTAGAATGACTTCCTAGGATCTGTGGAATACTATTGATTCTTTTGGTAGAAAAGGGTGGAAGTCGGAGGACAACTTGATCCTTGTGAAACATGCAGCTGTGCTATTCTGTGGAGATGGTGCTCAGTTCTGAAGTTTTCCTAAATGAGGTGATGGAAACTGAGGGCAGCAGACAGAGGCAGAAGCACAGCAACAGCTACAGGGTGCCCAGCAAAGCAGAAATAAGCAATCCACAGCCCCACCAAACAGATAGCAGAGCCCAGGAGGGTGCCCGAGTCGCACATCATAGCTGAGCTGAATCCTAAGGGACATCTGAGCCCCATCAAGCAGGAGTAACCAAGTCCAATGAAGGCAAGTTGAGTCTTTTGGAGTGGCATCTTTTTTGGTGTCTGTCTCATATTAGGGTCTTTCATTTTGACCTCACATATAGGCTTAGTTTGTGGGTGAATACAAATTCACAAAATACAAAATCCTGTTTTGTACTATACCTTACATTTTTTCACCGGTGTTTGAATGTAAGAGAAATCCCAGAATATGCCCTGGAAGAGAGATTCTTTCTAGTTGCCAGAAGCCTATTGATTACATGATCTGAGTATGAATTGTTTTTTCAGGACCTGTCTTCAGTCCCTGGATTATTAAATTTTCTGTTTGTTGGGTCAGAGTTGGTCCTTTTTGTGTGAATATACAATAGGGTCCAGCTCTCTAGGCATCCAGTTTAAAATCTCTGGATTGAAGCACCATTCTTTCAAGTTTCTCTCGTTTTGGTTTAGCCAGCTGGCTCTTATGTTTTGAGATCCTTTGTTGGGGGTTACTTTTATTCATTTTATGTTTCCATCTGCCCAAGAGAACAGCACTGGGGCATTCTTTAAGAAGGCTCAGCTCTTGGCCACTCCTGGCTGGTTCGCAATACATTACTGTTTTGACATCGTCCAACTTTGCCAACATATTTGCCACTGACTAGTAGAATTAACTCAAGCAATTAATCTCCTGTTGATATAGTAAGATTTATGTTTTGACCCTAACCATGTATCAAAATGGTGGGATCCCAATCTTGCTACACTAACATCTGTTTTAATATTCTCCCTTCGTGATGTTATAAAGGGCAAGTTCAGGTTCCTCTGATTTTCTGTGGAAGAAGTAGTTTCTTCACTATGTTCCTGAAAAACTGCAGGAATGTTGAGATGGACTGAACAACTGTTCCATCTGGTTTAGATTTCTAATTTTGGTGAGCTTCCCTTAAGATAGGATGACTTTGCTTCCTTGGTATTTGTTAGGACTTGTAGGTGTAATGTAGATTAAGTGGGTATGAGGTTGCTTTTTATGTAATTTACTACGAAGCTGTGATTCAAAAACATAGGGATTATGCTGGCTGTGGCCTCTTTCAAATTCCTTCTTTCACTCATCTTTATCAAGGTCAGAAATCTTGTCCAAAATGATCAAAACCTTGATGGGCTCTGTGATAGATAACCTGAACAATAGCAGATCCCATGGAAACTGAAATTTTTGTTGATGAGAGGAATAAAAGGAGCCTCTGGATTTGTGGTAAGCATATGGATTAAATTCCATTTTAGACGTTTACGTCAAGAGCTTATTTTGCTTCTTATATTTGAAATCACAACTATATTCTTGCTAATGAGTCTTTCCCCACTGAATTTTCCTCAGCCGAGAGCTGTTTACCTCGTGTATTTTCAAACCAGCGGTGGAACCAAAAATGCCTGCATGTTCCTGCATTTTGTGATGAGTGATGGGGATCTAACTTTCCTTTTGGATTTTTTTTAATTTATGCTGTTTGTTGGTGTTTGGATTTTTATTTCTGAGTCCCTCTTGGGGGAAGGCGAAAGGTCTGTGCCTTTTATGTTTGATAGAATCCTTCAATTTAGAGAGTTGGAAGCTGTCAGTCAGAAACAGAGCCTCATCCTGTCCAGGCTGAAGTCTTTTGTGCTTGATGTTAGGGCTATTGGGCTCATTTTCTGGAGCTGGACCAAGATGTGGTTTTCTGTTGCCCAGGGTGACTAGAAGCAGATGAGATTCCAGATTGCTTCCTTTTAGCAGCTTAAACACAGAAGTGGACATTTTCGTACCCTTTCAGAAATGGGCCAGATTGGCTAAGCTTTGACTCACCTTCTCAATGGGCTACACATCATCATCATCTGTTGAGTGGTAAGAGGTGGGCTTCACATGGATAGTGGGCTGCCTGGCGTACACACTGTGGTGGGTTGTAGTATGAATAGAAACCTCAGATTCCAAGGGTATTAGTAAAGAACTACAGAATGAACCTCCTACCTGGAACTCCCTCACTTTATTAGGGCCAGATATGTTTAAGAGGAACTTCTCCTGAACAGGAGGACCAAGAACTCTATCAGCTGATTTTATCCCCAGTGGTCTGAACCAGAGCAGTGGCACATAATATCCTCTTGTGGTTCAGCCCAGCTGTCATTGCCAGCTAGGAGACAGGGTTGAGCTTAAGGGAGCCACTGCTACTTTGGCAGCCATCTTGGTGCCTCTTTGGCCAGAAGTGGGGAAATTCAGCCACACTCACATTTTTGCTCTAAAAGGCTACACACAGTATTTTCTCAAAGGGCATTATATTTTTTGAGGTATTTGAGAATCATGGAATATCAGGGTTGGAAGGGACCTCAGGAGGTCATATAGTCCAACCCCCTGCTCAAAGCAGGACCAATCCCCAATTAAATCGGAAGAATAATCCCTGCTGGTGTGTGCCTGAAGGAGACTCACTATCAGCACTTAGTCTTCACTGTCCTGTCTCTCAGAGGCATGACATATTGGCTCAGTGATGCATGGTGGGAGTGAGGTCCAGAGGGGCTCATGGTGACTGACAGCTCAGTCTGTCTCATCCCCTGATATCCATAAATACTGGACCACCATGAGAATTAGAATATTACCAATCTTGTCACTAAGACTAGCTGTTTGTAACTTAGTGTATTTCTTCATTGATCGACCAAATACTATTTCAGTGGTGTTACAGGGATGTAAATGAGTGCAGAATTTGGCAAGGGAATAATGCTACTATTTATTGTTTATGTAGTACTTCACATTTTCAAAGCACCACATTCCACAGTGATGCTCAGATACCAGAGTGAGGGAGGTCCAGGGAAGAGCGTGAACCTGAGCTCTCCAAAGCCCTGTAACAGTTTTGTCATCACAGTCATGTATGGTATCATCACATATCAGTGTATGAGGAAGGAGTGCAACCGAACATCCACAAAACGATGACACTGACTAAACACAAAGTGCAGTCAAATATACAAAGTAAATTCATAGGAAACAAAACTAATGCTTCCCCAACCACAGTTTTTCAGTTGTTGTAATCTTAGGTAACTGTAGTAGGTACAGAATTTTCACATAGAAATAAGATTTTAAAATTCATGGTGCCCCTATGTTTTGCAAATGAAAATATGAACTCTGCAGAAACCACAGATACCAGAAGTCTATGGGAATACCCTGAAACTACAGAAAGCAGGAAATCCAACACTTGTGGATTCCTAGTGCCTTGACTATTGCTATTCATTTCAATACATTTAGCCCAACAAATCTTGTTTGATGCATTGTTCTCTTTCAATTGGCAATTAAACTGAGTCATTTCATGTGTTACTTTTGATACTTCCTTTGTAAACCACATTGTGTTTCCTGTGACAGTCTGTGTGCTTTACCACAAGTGCTTTCGGAAGTAGAGAAGGTGAAACTAACTTAGTAGTACTATGAGTTAACAGTTTCAGTTGTGGTGAATAAAACCCGAGGAGGAAGAAAAATGCCATCCAGATTCTAAAGGCTTGTCTGTACAGTGTGGCAATGTGGACTACAGACCAATTAATGCACAATATGTTGGTGCACTCTAGAAACCACACCCCATAGTGTAGATTACTCCACCATGTAAATAAACCCTAAGCTTTTGCTTAACCTCCCTCCCCCTCCCCCCGTCACCATCAAACCCTAAGTTTCTAGCCCTTTTGGTTATGAAGTTAACCTTCCAAATATGAAGGAATAGTAAGTCGCTGCAGAGAGGTCTTCCTGAGTCTACAGAGAGCCTAAGATGATACTTTGAGGTGTGAACTTCCCCTCTTTGATCAGCCATAGATGGGAGACTTTACATGTCATCACTATTTCATCACAGATTATTTTAGTGAATGGAATGGGGAAGGTGGTAAGAGTGAATCTCCTGGGTAAAAAATGAGTTCCTGCAGGTAAGGAAATGCAGAGAAAGAAAAGAGGATATATTCAAAGATGGAGAAGGATGATAGAACACAGAGAGAAGAGGATGCAAAAGGCAGCACAGGGCAGACAGAGTAGGGGTCTTAAATGGAAGCATATTTTCCCATTGAGTGTCACGCAACATGACTTAACTGATAACTAACCGTTGTTATTTGTGTAAGCCTCCCTGTGACGGGGCAATGACTCACCAGCACGGCATCTCCTGCTGGCTGTCCTGGGAATTAGCTCTTTTCCAACTCCAGAGCGCCCTCTGCCAGCTGATGTCATGCCTGCTGCAGGCCCCTGTGTCCCTCCCAAACCCCGGTGCCCTTTGCCCAGGGGTTCTGCCCACCACAGCAACCTACAGTCTGGGTCTCCCCACCCAGGGGGACCCCCAACCCTCTTATCCCCACCTTGCCTCAGTGACTACAGCCAGTCATCATCTAGCCCCTACTCCCTGGGGCAGACTGCAGTCTAAACCACTCATCATCGGCAAGAGAGGTTGGACCAACTGCCTTTGCCTGTATCTGGGCTGCCCCTCTGCAGCCCTAGTACCTTTGTGGGCCCTTAACCCAGCCTGCAGCTTTGCTAAGCTGGAGCTCCCCAGCTCCCTCTGCCCTTCCCCAGCACCGCTCCACCTCAGGTGCCCTGCTCAGCTCCCAAGCAGCCAGGTCCTTCCCTCTCAAAAGCTAGAGAGAAAGTGTGTCTGTCTCCAAGCCTCTGGCCCTCAGTGCTCTTATAGGGCCAGCTGTGGCTGCTTCCCCCAGCCAGCCTGGCTTTTGCCCGCTGCAGCCCTCTTTCAGGGCTGTTTTATGCCCTTCAGGGCAGGAGTGGGGTGAGCATCCCACTACACTCCCATTGACATCAGTGAGAACTGTTTTTAACTTGTCTAAGGCTTCATTTTCATTTTCTATGAAAGTCGACTGGCATTTTAAATGGAGCTTTCTAATGGTCCATTATGTTTTGCAGTTTTTGTGCCACTTTGGTATATGTAAATGGAAACAGTATCACGTTCTGAGTGCAATGCTCTATCATCAGGCCAATGTGTCACTCTTTCAGGTTTAATGTTGATCAAAATATCAACAGCATCTTTTTGGCAGATCATACACTTGTCAGTGTATGTCCAGCTTTGGCGTTCTGAGTCATGTCATGTTCCTATTATTAAGTTGGCAGGGCTTTATGTTTTTCTATCTGACATTTACTTTGTGATCACTGTTAGACTTTTGCTGCTGCTCGTTCCTTTTACTCTCTGCTGGATAGTCTGCCAGTGAATTTAGTTTTGTTAGAACTTCATTGTATTTTATTTTCTATATAAATCTCTTAGCCAAAATATCTATAAATCTGACTGTCTTGGTCATTTCCTTTGCTGATAGTAAAATATTCTGCTGTTAGTGCTACCACTGCTTAAAACTTGTTAAATTGTTATCGGATTTTTGGATTATAGAACCGTATCAATATTTATCTATTTTTATAAAATTTCCAAGCAAAAATCTTTATTAAGATGGATTTAAGGTTGCAGGGACATAGCATTTTAGAAATCCAGGAAATTTAATTTCCAAACAAAAGCACTAACTTGAACTCAAATAACAACCATAACTTTAATTCTGCTCCATACTGCTGCAAGCATATGGTATTCTCACAATAAAGCAGAAAATATTGCAGAATTTTCTTTTCTATGTTTAGTCTGTCAATTTTTGGCATTTAGTAGCAAATTACTCTGTTCTAGCTCTGATTAGTAGTGGAATGGCCTGTCCCACTCTGCATCAAAGAATGATTGGTACAGCAGTTAATGTCTAACAGATTTTTGGTACACTGAAGAGGCCTATTTAGTCTGGAAGAGCTATTTCTACCACAGCTGCCAAATGCGGTGTATCTTAAGAGGGATGAACCAATTTGTGAAAAACAATTCTATCTAGAATCACCTACATACAGTCACCAAAGAAGGACAAAGAAAAATTAAATCAGACAATGAATGCTCTCATTAGAAAAGGTGTTCGTTTTAAATTTACTACTACTGAATTGAAGTGTAGCAGCAACAATGGTGAGGATGAAAGGAAACAGTAAGAAAACAAACATGGAGGAACAGGGAAAAGATGAATGGAAGAAAAGAGAAAAAAATGGCATAATGAAAAGTGTCTGTTTCTCTTATATTTTTTAGTTATTTTTATTTTTACTGTACGACTGAAACTCTGGAAATAGCAGACTTTCTCTATCTTGTTTAAACCTCACAAAGCTGCTGTCCATATGAAAAAATAGCATACAGAAAAATGTATGGATAAGTATTTCAGCACAGCATAATTGATTGATCAAGCAATTCTACCTTGGTACCTATTGTTCACAGACATTTCTTCTTAGACCCAGATACTTATTTTAGTAGTATCTTCCCCCACAGATTGTCCCACTGATTTCAGTGGGGCTAATCACAGAGCACATTATTAATCAACATGAGCAAGGGTCAGCAGAATCTGAGATTTGTACAATCTTAGGGCTTCACGTACAGAAGTGTTGTAGTGCTTTAATGAGGATATTACTATGCCAACAGGAGAGCTTCTCCCGTCAGTGTAGTTAATCCACTTTCCTGAGAGGTGGTATCATTGTCTACACGAGAGCTTAGGTTGGTATAACTACCATCGCTCAGGGGTCTGGATTTTTCACATCCCTGAGCAACGCAGTTATACAGGTCTGTAGTGTAGACCTGGCCTGAGATTGTATGCTCCTCAGAGCAGGAACCATGTGTTTACTTGTTTGTATCACCTGGTATGGTCCTAGTTGGGGTCTCTTATCAGGGCACTACTGTATGATAATAGCATTAATCTTCTAGTTATGGCTCTGTTCACACTCCCTCCCTCCTCCTAAATTCTTCATCCAGAAACTTGATGTACACTGAATGACCAGATTTTATTTAGATCAGATCTAAACAATCATATGGAGCCTTTTCTCCTTCATTGCACACTTTATAAAGTCTGCATCTGTCCATTTATACTTTTGTGATTTGAACTAATATACACTTTCTAGAATTCGTATTTTCCAGTGCATGTTTGGATGTGCAGAGAGTGAGAAAGGGATCTGCAGCAGCCTATCTTTGCTCTAAATAATGCTAAAACACAAGGCTCCTAACTCCGTTAAATCAAAACCAAATGTCACTAGAAAACTCAAAGGCACTTCTCCTTGATGAGGGCCATCTCTGTGCTAAATTTCAGCTTTCTACATAGTTGTTTTATGACTACACTTACAGTTGTACAGCGCTGGTAGTTACAGCTGTGTTCATACAGCTGTGTAGGGCCAGCGCTGCAGTGTGGCCACACTGACAGCTACCAGCGCTGCAGTGTGGCCACATTTGCAGCACTTGCAGCGCTGTTGGGAGTGGTGCATTGTGGGCAGCTATCCCACAGAGCACCTCGTCCCATTTTGGCGCTGTGGCTTGTGGGAAGGGGAAGGAAGTGTGCGGGTCTTTCCGCTTCCTGTTCCAACGCCCCGTGGTGCTTTGCTACACATTCCGAGCAGTTTGGCGGCATTGTGAGTCTGCAGCGCGATTTATGTGATTTTTGTTACAAATGGAGCCTGAGCTGCTGAGGACCTTGCTGATGAATGTTGCCAGCACATCACGCATGGCAGTGGAGCTATTCCTTCAGCTGCAAAGTGACAGTGAGGAGTCAGACGATGATATTGAAAAGCCTGACGCTCAAGACACTCAATTGCTTGTGGCAGTAACAGACATGCTTAGCACCGTGGAACGGCGCCTTTGGGCTCGGGAAACCAGCACTCAGTGGTGGGATCACATTGTCCTGCAAGCATGGGATGACGAGCAGTGGCTGCAGAACTTTCGGATGAGAAAAGCCACTTTCATGGGACTGTGTGCTGAGCTCGCCCCTACCCTGCGGCGCAGGGACACGAGATTGAGAGCTGCCCTACCAGTGGAGAAGCGGGTGGCTATTGCAATCTGGAAGCTGGCAACTCCAGACAGCTACCGATCGGTGGCGAACCAGTTTGGAGTGGGAAAGTCCACTGTTGGGATGGTGCTGATGCAAGTTTGCACAGCCATTAATCGCACCCTGCTAAGAAGAACTGTGACTCTGGGGAACGTGCAGGACATTGTGGATGGCTTTGCAGAAATGGGTTTCCCTAACTGTGGAGGGGCAATAGATGGGACGCATATTCCTATTCTGTCCCCACCCCACCTCGCATCAGAGTACATTAATCGCAAGGGGTATTTCTCCGTGGTTCTGCAAGCGCTTGTGGATCACCGTGGGCGTTTCACTGACATTTACTCAGGATGGCCTGGAAAGGTGCATGATGCACGCATCTTTCGGAACAGTGCCCTGTTCAGGAAGCTGAGGGCCGGGACTTTTTTCCCAGACCGCAAGATCACAGTAGGGGACGTCGAAATGCCCACTGTGATCCTGGGAGACCCCGCTTACCCCTTAATGCCATGGCTCATGAAACCGTATACAGGGAAGCTTGACAGGAGCAAGGACTGGTTCAACTACAGGCTGAGCCGGTGCAGAATGACTGTGGAGTGTGCTTTTGGCCGTTTGAAAGGGCGCTAGAGGTGTCTTTATGGGAAGCTAGATTTGGGGGAAAGCAGCATCTCTGCTATTATATCCGCGTGCTGTACCCTCCATAATATTTGTGAAGGGAAGGGTGAAAGATTCAGTGAGGAATGGACCACCGAGGTTCGATGCCTAGAGGATGAATTTGCACAGCCAGAGAGCAGGGCTACTAGAGAGGCCCAGGAAAGGGCTTCAAGGATTAGGGATGCCTTAAGGGAGCAATTTGATGGTGAGAGCCAACAGTAATGTTTGGTGCCTTTGCTTTGCTCCTTTCTACCTTGGGGTACAATATTTACCACTTCCTGCAATAATAAAACGTATTGTAAAAGCCATAAAATCCTTTATTCAAAGTACAGTATATAAAAGGCCAAGGGGGTTAGGGTGGTGGACTGTACATTCAGAGGTTTGAATATGTCCTGTTTGGATTACTGTTCAATGTCTGCTGCACTTCAGGATTACTATGCTGCAGAGTAATGGGGGTGGAGTGCACAGGGTAAGAATTGTAGTTATCAGGGCTGTTAGGTGATCGTACAGGTGTTGGGGGCAGCTGGGGGTAATAAGAAACTGGCTGCTGGAGAAAGGTGTTTTGTGCAAATACTGGGGAACAAGAAAGAGCTTTGGGCGGGGTGTGGGTTACCACGGTACAGATCTGCCTGCATGGCTACGAGAGACTCGAAAGAGTCAGTTTGGCGAGCCAGGAGGCTTATCAGGTGCTTTGAGGTTTTTTTGGTAGCCAATTCCTTTCTCCTGCTTTCTGTTTGCCTCCACTCATACATTTTCTCTCTCCATTCCTGTGTCTTCCTACTTTCTCTGTTGTAGTGAAACATAACTGCTTTGATCAATTCTTCTTTTGATTTTTCGCGGATTTTTTCTCAAGTTCTGCAAGCGACGTGAGGCCGGTGATCCGGCTGCATTAGTCAAGGTCACTAAAAAAAACATAGATAGAAACATGTAATACACAGAGGCTACATTGTTTATTATCACACAGTGAAGGAGTTTTTAGACTTTTTTGTAGCATCCTTCCCACATACCTAACATAACACAGAGAGGCCAGGGAAGCGAAGGCATGGCGAGCAATGGGGTGAGTGTTTCTGCCCCGACTGCACCTGGGAGGGGGAATTGACCGATGGGTCACTGGGGTTTATCTGCAGTGGGTACAGGAGGTAGCTGGTGTCCTGCACAGGGGACAGTAGTGAACAGGAAGGTGGTGAGCTGCTGGCGGGGGGGCGCGGTCCGCGTAAATGCCAGCCTGCTGGTGGGGGGGGGGGGGGAAACGCACCGCGGGGCTGGCTGCCTGCTGGAAAGGGGGGGGGGAACCGGAGCTCACCGCGGGGCTGGCTGCCTGCTGGAAAGGGGGGGTGGAGACCGGAGCGTGCCGCGGGGCTGGCTGCCTGCTGGAAAGGAGGGCGGGAGACCGGAGCACGCCGTGGGGCTGGCTGCCTGCTGGAAAGGAGGGGGGGGAGACCGGAACGCACTGCGGGGCTGAGGGGGGACTGCGAACCTGGCGCCCTGCACTCAAGTATCCCTAAATTCTCAACAGGGTTTCCTACTGCCAGATATATCACTGCTGCGTGTTAGCTGGGAAGAGAGGGAGGGTCTTCTACAGCAATGTGGATTCCACCCTGGCCCCTATGCAGCTTGCCTGTGTGCAGCCATGGTCCCCCCCACCCCTCGCTGCACAGTGGATCGGACGAGTTAGCCTGACCGGGACAAGGACCACGGTGGCTCTCCCTATAAACTTGCGCAAGCACATTGCCCACGCTCTGGCTGCAACTTTTCAAGAGATTACCGAGGCAGATTACAGAGACGTGATAGAGCAAATCAATGGGCTATTCCATGTTTAGGCATGCATGCAGGCAGCCATAACCCCAACCGTCCTCTCCCAAAACATAAAAATATGCTTACCCCGAGCACGATCCTCTGCTTCTTCCTCACCAGCAACTTCCAGCTGCTGCGACTGGCTAGCCTCCTCCTGGCTTGAGAAGAGCTCCTGGCTGCATGCCTCCTGAGACTCCGGGGTGTCTCCCTCCACCCCAGTAGCCTGATTCTCGGCTTCCTCTACACCCTCCCCCACTTCTCCCTGCTCTGAACTCTCCATCGTGCTCCTAGGATTGGCAGTGGGGTCACACCCAAGTATGGCATCCAGCTCCTTGTAAAAACGGCAGGTTGTGGGGGCAGCTCCTGAGCGGCGATTTCCCTCACGGGCTTTGCACTAAGCACTCCTCAGCTCTTTTATTTTGACCCTGCACTGCAACGCGTCCCGTTCATGGCCCCTTCTCAGCAAGGACTGTGATATCTGCCCATAGGTATCATAATTTCTCCAGCTGGAGCGCAGCTGTGCTTGCACAGCTTCCTCACCCCAAACACTGATGAGGTCCTGCAGCTCGGAACTGTTCCATGCTGGGGCTCGTCTGGGGCGTGGAGGCATGGTCGCTGATTGATTGATTGCACTCCACACCTGGCTGAGCAAACAGGAAGGGGATTTTTTAAATTCCCAGGTCATTTAAAGGTGGGGTCAGCTGAGCCCAGGGCAGTGGAGTGTGCATGGTTACCAGAGAGGCTTCTAAGGTATGCTGGGATACCTCCTTATACCCCGGAGGTCAATAAAAGCGCTGGTGGGCGTCCACACTTGCTGACCAGCGCTGGATCACCAGCGCTGGAATCCCTACACCCGAGGCTCGACCGGGTGTACAGCCAGCGCTGCAACCAGGGAGTTGCAGCGCTGGCCGTGCTTTGCAAGTGTGGACACATCCTAAGTTGCAGTGCTGTAACCCCCTCACCAGCGCTGCAACTCTCTAGTGTAGCCATGGCCTCAGCACTGCTTTAAAAACAAAAAAAGGAACAAAGCAAACACCATTAGGTTCAACTAATGGAGTTTCCTACTCATTCTTTCCTTAGGGCATAGTTTGCCTCTCTTGTGAAAGAAGTTTCTGATTCCACTTCTTCACTCTGATTTCCCAAGACGCACTTTGATTTTGGGGGGAATTTAGGCAGCAAGGGGTACAGATATCATTTACCTTCACTCTGTTTCCTAACTCCATCAGCTCCTGCACAATTTGAACAGGGGTGGACCTGTTGAACTCAGCTATTAGGATTCCCTTTATTGCAGCTGTCCTTGAAAGTTCTCATAAATGGGGTTTCAACAGTGGAGAGATGAAAGAATCCAGAGGAACTCAGATGCAGAGTAGAGCATGGGGTCCACATTTTTTTTTTTTGGTCTATTTGAGAATATTTGACACATTATAATTTTCCACTAGAATGTTTACCATTTTTTGCTATACAAATCTTTAAAATCACAGCCACTGCAGCCCGAGTCTTCTGTTGCAGTAATGTCTAACATGTGTCTTGTGGTAAAGCCACTAACAGGTACATTTAGTGATTAGGACTGGAAGAACTTCAAGGAGGAGGAAGGGGAGGGAAGCAAAGACACTAGTTGGATGTTTCTGTGTGCACTAGTTTCCATAGCCATCTATTGAGCAAAATAGTGGTAAACTCTATTGACTATTGATAATCTGAGTCAAATGTTACTAGAAGTAGGAAACTAAAGCAACTCTAGCTTTGTGCACACAGCTTAATGTTACAATGTAAGCCAAAGTTTTCCTTTTAAAATATATTCTAGTATATCCATTTTAGTGATAATTGTACTGTATAGAAATCAGGGTAGAACAATGTAGTAAACAACAAGGGCCTAGCCCTTTAAAAACAATTGACGTTCTATTTTCTAGGGGTGGATTGGTTGAGTGGGTTGGAGTGTGCACTGCCTGAGCATTTGATCTGAAAGACAATTGAAGTGTCGTACTGACGTTCTACAGCTTGGAGGCACCGTTTAGGCAAATGTGGGGTTGTATCTCAAAATCAAACATTGGCATGGAATTTGTTTGAGATGTTAGTCAATTAAATAGCTATTCCCTCCCTACTCCCTGTTTTATTTGAGGAACTACCACATGTCACCCTCCCATTATTTTTTCTGTCCATAACATCTTCCCGTCTCCAAAACATGGAATTTTACCCTTCTTTTGTTTTTCTGTGACCTTCCAATTGAATAGGACATTTTTAAAAGAAAAGCTATTTAGTTGTGTAAATAATTAACATATAGGAGCCCATTCTCCAAGCTGGTGCAAGATTTTTAACTCCATGGGTCTTGGTAGAGTCACTCGTGATTTACAATAGTGTGAAAGAATAATGACATTAATTGCTGTCTGGGAAAGCATTTTCCATTTAAAATAGTAATGTACAAACTTTTATGAGATCTATTATTTTAAGAAACTGGTTGGTATAAATAACACTATATATAGTACTCTTTGTGGTATTTCCCCAAGTAATGTATCTCATTTTTATTAACTGAGTTAACCATGTGATTAACTTATATGTAAGTAACAGCTTGAGCTTTAACTAAGGTTAACTGATCCAAGCTATCTTCTTTGCCAATTTTTTTATTTTAATCTGAAAGAACAAAGACTTTGTATAGAAAAATGTGGAATGTGTTTATGAAGTATGCAAAAATCCTTTCCAGATAATGTTTTTAATTATATTTTTGAAAACTATGATTAAGTCTACCATTGAAATATTTTCATTAGTAGTCAACAGAATACCTTTTGCTTGGCAGCATGCATGTATTATAAAATACTTGAAATAGCAAGATCCCTTTCAGAACTAAAATTGCCATTTTAAATACTTTTTTTGTAATTAACAGCTTGAAATTTTTTCCATTAAAAGAAGAGAGAAAAGAACTAAGTGCACATATAATCGTATCCAAACCTTTGGATTTTTAACCAAAGGATGTGAAGGGTGTGTGTTTGTACATGTATGTTCATTCAGCGTGCTGAGTTCTTTGATTTGGGCCAGATTCTGTTCTAATTTCTTCCCTTGCAACCTCACTGACATCACTAGAAGTGCATGAGAGGAACTGAGGACAAAGCAGAGGGCCTGCCAGCATTGGGATCAGAACCACACTAGCTAGAATTGTGATAAAACAGGGATATTGTTAGCAGAATTCTGGCATTTTTCTCCTTAGAGCATTAATAGGATGCTTTAGCTAGCGCAAATCGCAGGGGGGAAAATCCTTATCGTTGCCACCTTGGTATTCTATAGACTACTGCATTAAAAACAAATTTAAAAAAACTGTTTAAAATTGCAAAGTCAACACTCAAAAGTTAGGAAATGCAAGAAATAATGTTGCCTGTGCAACCTTTATTATGCCCAAGCTATCAGAAAGGCTTTAATTACCTGTGTCATAAAATCCCTCCTGGCCAGAGGCACAAAATCCTTTTGTCTGTAAAGGGTTAAGAGGCTCAGGTAACCTAGCTGGCACCTGACCAAAAGGACCAATAAGGGGACAAGATACTTTCAAAGCTGAGGAGGGGGGAAAGGCTTTGTTTTGTCTGTTCTTTGTGCTTGCAATCCAACTCCATTAGTATTAGTAAGTACTAGCGAAGGAATGTGTTAACTTACTTTTATTTTGGCTTGTGATTTCCTTTGTAGGAGGAGGGAGATTTATCCTGGATTTGTACTTTAAGGTTTTGCCTAGAGGGGAGATCCTCTGTGTTATTGAGTCTTTTGTTATTCTTTAAAGTACTTACCATCTCAATTTCACAGAGGTAATTCTTTTATCTTTTTTCTTTAATTAAAATTCTTCTTTTAAGCACCTGATTTTTCATCATTTTAAGATCCAAGGGTTTGGGTCTTTGTTCACCTGTACCAATTGGTCAGGGGATTATTCTCAAGCTCCCCCTGGAAAAGGGGTGTACGGGCTTGGGGGGATATTTGGGGAAGGTAGGGCAAGTGGCCCTCCCTAAATGTTTGTTTAAATCACTTGGTGGTGGCAGCATTACTTAATCCAAGGTATAAGAAAGAATTTGTGTCGTGGGGAGTTTTTAACCTAAGCTGGTAGAAATAAGCTTAGGGGGGTCTTCATGCGGGTCCCCACATCTGTACCCTGAAGTTCAGAGTGGGGAGGGAACCTTGACAACATGTTCACATACTTTCAGTTCATTTTTGTTTCTTTATGGCTTTTTTATTTACAGGCACTCATCTCAGTTTTGATTTGGGATAAGATTGTATGGTAAACCACTGTGGGGAGTTGCTATGCTGACTGGTGAAGGAAAGTTTTGTTGGGGTAAAGACTCCATGGGTGTCGCCCTTTTGTTTGCTTTGGTCTTCTATAGTGACTTCAGGCAAATCACTCAAGCCCAAAGTTCCAAAAATATCTACTAACTTTAATTTTTGGGTACCCAGCTTGAGCCATTTAAGAGTATGTCTAGCTCTTACGGACTTCAAAAGGAGTTGTGGGTGTTCAACATCCCTCAAAATGAGGCTTAAGATGTCTCATGTGTGACACCTAAAATAAACTTTGAAAATGTGGCCTTAGCCACTCAATCATTTAATTTTCTTAAGTACATTAGTCTTAGAAATAATGGATCAATAGATAAAAGCCATAATTTTATAGCTGCTTATAGTTTTTGTACTCTTCGCTTTGCCAGCATCCTTTGGCAGGCTGTACATCAAGAACATGAGGCAATAAAGGCCTAATCCTGCTTCCACCTAAGTCAGTGGAAATTGCATTGGGTCCTTTTGGGTATATCTACACTATAGCATACGCCCTGGGTAAGGCCGCCCAGAGGATTCAGGGGGCCTGGGGCAAAGCAGGGGAGCGGACATAAAAAAAGGCACCACCTGCTGCAGCGCTTGTATTCACTGGGCAGCGCTCTGAGTCTGCAGCGGTGGCAGGTCCTTCACTCTCTCCGCATCTTTGGCAGCACTGAAGGGCCCGCCACCAAAGATCCGGACCGCCGCCAGGTGAGTAAAAATTAGCCAGGGAAGGGATTCTTGGCCAGGGCTCGTGGGGCCCAGGGCCTGGTGCAAATTGCCCCACTTCCCCCCCCCAGGCGGCCCTGGCTCTGGGTTAGTAGAACTCAAGTTAGTAGCCTCTGAGCTTGTTAACCTAGGCCTTGAGCATCTACACTTATTTGTAACTCTAGGTTAGGAATTCTTGAACTCTAGGTCCCAACCCAGGGCTCTAGGTCTACACTGCATTATGTGGGCCTGAGTCCAACCACCCATATCCCAGACTTCCTAGTGCCCTCCCAAACTGTGACTGCTCTAGCCCTTGTTCATGGTGAAATGTGGGAAATCTTGACTGTCCAAAGGACAAAAAGTTGACCCATAGGATTGTGGGATACTTTTGCTGCACTCCCAGAGAATGAGTCCAGTGGAGCTGTGTCTACACTGAAAAGCAATAGGGCTTGAACTTTGGATCCCACCTTGATTGAGGCTCAGATCTTCCACCCCTGTAGGGTGCTGGGAGCCAAGCCCTGAATTAGGATAATTTGCATGTAGATGGAATGGGGATTAGGATTGAGCCTGAGTTCAAATCCTGGGTTTACACTGCAGTGTAGATATACTCAACATACTCTTTTGTTACAAGATGTGTTTTGTTGTATATGTTTCCTTGTGGCACAAAGGTAGTCTTGCCAAAACCACTGTCCAGTCACTGAGGTACTGAGCTGTTTAATTTGCTTCCATATTGTGCTTCTGTACCATTCTATTAAATAGTTAAATATAGTAAGCCAGGAAATCTATACTTGGAAGAAACCACAAGCCATATTATCCTGCAGCCAGTGCAAGGCAGATCATAACAACAAAGATCACGTGTTAGATCTCAAAGGCCTATTCTTGGCTGTGCAGAGCATCCTCAGCCCCTACTGATTTTAACAGGTGGTGAGATCACTCAGTATCTTGCAGGATGAGGCACCTTTTTAGAAAAATGTGCATAAACAGGTCTTGCTAGAAAGGTACTATCATGGTTTCTTTGTCTCATACAGGCAGGACGTCACTGTGCTGTGAGACTTTTCCAGAAACCATGTTATTGTACAGAAAGTGCAAATACAATACTGCAGAAGCATCATTTGTACACCAGTTTTATAGCATGGTTAGGAGTTGGCTGTACCACCTCAGGAACCAGTGTGAGCAACTTTCTAAGAAGGATTGTTTCAGAACTGTGTTCTAGAAAGATGCTAGCATGCTTTCTTTGGAGCCTTGGCCAAAGTTTGATGGCCATTTTGAGAATATCACCTGTCTGCTATCCACTAGTAGCATTAGCATTGGCTTCAAAAGAAGCATCTTGTCTCCTCTTTCAAACAAATTAAAGTGTCACCCTCACATATTTGAGTGGTGAGAAGCAATAAGCAAATGGAAATGGGCCATGATTCAAATCCTCAGCTTAATTTGGGGGAAGCAGTAAGAAGGTTATGGATACCTGGAGATACCCCACTGTGGCAAACCCAGGACAAATAGCTACCAAGGGAGGGGTAGTAATTAGTCCCAGAGGGGTTAAAAGGCCTCTCCCTATCCATTGAGCGGAGATAGCCGTGGAGAAATAAGGTTCATCTGGAAGAGGGGTTACCAGGAAACTAATTAGGTTCAGCTGGCCCCAATTGCTGGAGACCTTTTTAAACCCTCCCTGGCAAGGAAGCAGGGGGGAGTGAGAGAAGCTGCTGGTGAGCAGATGCAGCAAGACTCTGAACTCTTCTAGCAAGGAAGACTGCACTCTGTCCCCAGAAGGGGAGAAAACCAGAGCAAGGGACTGACTGAGAAAAGGATCAGCCAGACCCTGTGCAACTGGAAAGGACTTTGCTTTGCCCAAACCTGTGTCTCCAAGGCAAAAAGGGACTGAGCCAGCTGAGGAGAAGCAGGTACTTTGCCACACCATCTACAAGGTATATAGTGTGGGTATGTTTTAGGTTTTTTTTTTTATATATATATATATATATATATATATATATATATATATATATATATATATATATATAAAAATAAAATATTCTATTTACAGAGATAGTTTATGAAGCTATTAAGCACAAATGCAATGTGTTGAGCATCTCTATAACACTTGGAACAGATCCTCTTCTGATGTAAATGGGCATCCCTCCATTGAAATTAATGGGGCTACTCTCTTTTACACCAGCTGATAATCTGGCCCTTAAAATTTACATTCTTATACAATTATCATATAATAATCAAACTTAAATGATGGAACAGTAAACTGATGAACTGACTTTTCTTTTGCTTTCTCTTTTAGATTCTCTTATTGTCTCACAAAGCGGTTAACATGGCTGGACTACACTTCCTGTCATCTAGCAAGGGAACCAGAAGATACTTAACCTGACATTTTCAAAGAGAGCCACATAATTCCCACTGACCACAGAAAATTGAAAATTTCCTTTTCCTTTTTCTAAATGTGGAGGTTATGATTCAAGTTAATTTTAACATTCAAATGAGCGGCTGAGGTCTTTGAGGTATGCCCATCACTACTCAGTACCCTTACCAGTAGGAGAAAATAAATGGGATCAGGAGTTTCAGTCGCAAAAAACCTTAAAACACACAAAACTAGGTCATTTAGTACATGACTCAGGGACCAACACAGGATATTAACATATAGTTCTGTATTCACCATTGTTTTGCCCAGTCTCATTGTAATTGCCCCAAGTATGTGGTTTCCACCATTTCACTTGATAAACTACTCGGTAATCTACTAATCTTAGGTACGAATTTTTGTCTGATATTCGTCCTTTTCACCAGCACCACCAAAGAAAAAAAGGCTTGTTTTCGCTCTGCCATCTCCCCCCCTCCAATGTTAGTCTATAACAATACAATTAAAAGCAACTCTGTTAGCACTTCTTTATGAGTTTTATATTCTTTCACTTCAGTTCATTTTCATGCAGCATTTGATCTGGCTAGCTGTTGTAAGTTGCTATATCCAATTCTACAAAGTGTTACTGGAAATACTTATGTATTCAAGTTGCTATACACAAATACATCAAATTGAGTTACACAAAGTGTTTATTTTCTAGTGCATAAAATAAAGTTTTGAAAAGTTTTAAATATTTCTTTGATAAGGAAAAGAGAAGGATCAAAGGATACCTAATACGATGGTTATGTTTGTCATTATTTTGTGGTTTGATATGTTTATCAGAATATTTAAAACTAGCTATCTCAAGACCATAATCAGAAATTTAGAATATAGTGACAATAGGGTCCCTTTCTGTTCCTACTGACTTCAATGGGCATAGAATTTGGCCCTGTGCTTACATAGTAAGACTTACTGTCTTGTGCCAATGTATTTTACATGCAACCATATTTTTAAAAAATAACACACACAGGGAGTGCGGATTGTGGTGACAGAATGTAAACTGGATTCTAATCCTAGCACTGATACAACCCGGCAACAGGTTACAATTAGTTCCTCTTGACTTCAGTGGGATGCCATGCAAGTCCGGTTTGCTTGCACAGCATACATTGAAGGATCAGGGCAAGTCCACTTTGGGCCCAATCCAGCACCATTGAAGACAATGGAAAGACATCTTTTGACTGCAGTAGAAGTTAGGTTAGGCCTGTAACCTCTCAGGGCCCAATTCAGAACATTGATGTAAGTGTGAGTCTACTAGAGTTGCACCTGGTTATGTCTGATCTGAATCTAACCCTCTGTGCCTTAGTTTTCCAATCTGTGACATGATGAGGATAATATTTACCTACCCCATTGGGTTTCAGAGATTCAGAGACACACAAACCCACAGCAGCAAATCTCAGAGTGTAGGTCACCTGACTCAGTCTCACAGTATGGGCCTAAAAACATTTAGTTGACTCAGGCTCAGACTCTCAGCTGTGGTTTGTTTGATTTTTGCTGTGTAGCCATACTCAGAGAGTTTAAGGCCAGAAGGGAACATTAGATCACCTAGTCTGACCTATATATCAAGAGCAATTAAATTGTACTCAGCTACCCCTGTACTAAATTCAATAACTTGATTGTATAGCATATCTTCCATAAAAGCCTCCAGTCTTGATGTGAAGACACCAAGAAATGGAGACTCTACCTCTTCCTTTGGCAGTTTTGTTCCAATGGTTACTCACCCTCACAATTAGGAATTTGTGTCTCTGTCTGGCTTCAGCTTCCAAACACGGGTTCTTGTTCTGCCTTTCTCCACTGGATAAGAGACCTCTTTAATACCTGCTATTTTCTGTCTGTGAAGGTCCTTTTACGTTGTAACCAAGTCACTGTTCAGTTTGTTTTGTTTGTTTTTGTAAGCTAAGCAGTTGGAACGAACTCTTTAATTCTCTTACTATAAGGCATTTTTCTCCAGCCCTCAAATAATTTGTGTGGCTTTTTTCTACACTGTCATCAATTTTTCAACATCCCTTCTAAAATGTGGACATCAGAAGCGGATGAAGCATTTCAGTATCAGTCTCGCCAATGCTGTACCCATAGGGAGAAAACCACTCCCTATTCCTACTCACTTGTTTATACATCAAGGATCACAATAGTACTGTCTGCCACAGCATCGTATTGGGAGCTCATATTAAGTTTCTTGTCCACTATGAAACCTGAATATTGTAAAGCTTCAATGAATGTGACACAGACTGAGAGTGTCTGACAGAAGATACTATGAGCTAGCCTGTCCCTGGATTTAGTGCAAACGCTTACGGGTTGGGGGCACTAGTGGTGGGGGAGAACATAAGGAGCATTATTCCCACCTTGCTTTGCACACCCTGCTGTTGAGCCAGGGACAAATGAAGTCCCTGCCCTGGGGGAACCAGAGAGACAGCTCCCTCGATGCAGCCAATGAGCACAAATTGTTTCTACGAGTACACCGTGCATCTGCTTCATCCTGGACAGTAGAGATGGTCATGTCTGGGTGTGCTTTGGGGAGCAAGAGGCACCATCTGAAAGGACAGTGCAGCTTACACACTCCCCAGTGTGCTGAGTAGCTGAAGACTGTATTATGCCACCTGAGCCTCACTGCCACATTCTGCGTGCTGTGTCTAGTGCCATAATCTAGCCCAGTGAAGAAGACATAACAGAAGAGCTCAGTATTTAACAACAAAAAGTCCTGCACAACACCACATCCAGGGGCGCTGGAACAATTTTTATAGTGGGGAGCTGAGAGCCATTAACCAAACTGTAAATCCTACATATAATGGAAACCACTTTAAGCCAGGGGTGTGGCATCTTAGGTTCTCTGTTATACCACTACTGCTATGAGTCATCTAAAACACTGTCAGGAGGGGGGGATTGTTCTAAAAAGAGGAACTCAGTACAGGCACACTGCAGAATATATTTGACCTGTCCATAGCTCTGTAAACATTTTGGCTATAGGCATGTCCATGACATATATTTGGGAGCCATCTAATTTTGCTTTGTGATCTTGTAGCAAACAACAAACAAACAAAACAGAAGCACTCTACATACAGTAGCAAGAGGTGCTTTTTCCTACGGTCTTTTTGTATGAAGGATCAATTTTCCCCTTAAAGCATGGCAAAATTCCCATTGGCTTCATGGGCACAGGATCAGTAGTGTGTTGGAAAAGCACATGTGCTTATACAATGGCTTGATTAAAATAAATTGTCTAGCCTCTGCACCAGTTACAAGGCTCAGTATTTTTCCTAGTGTCAAATTACCCTCAGTCCAGTCTAAATGTAATCTGAACTATGTGAAAGCATGCAAGATATTTCCAGATAAATATACATTGGTAATACACACAAGATGTGTTTGTATTCAAAATTAAGTGTCCCTTCTAGATAATACTTAGTCCTGCCTCAGTGCAGGGGGTTGGCCAGGATGACCTATTGAGGTCCATTCCAGTCCTACATTTCTGTGATCTAATAATATTTGGCCGCTATCCTTTGTAGATCTCAAAGCCTTTTACAAAGAGGAGTAAATCAGAAGCCATTTCATAATTGGGGAAACCAAGACAGATGAAAAGACTTGCCAAAGGTCAAACAGCAAGTCAATCGAACAGCACTCACGTCTCCTAAAACCCAGTCCAGCTCCTAGCCAGCCAGCCCCCTTGCTTCCCAATACACTCTGTGGGTGAGTCAAAGCCCACTGAGGTCAATGGCAGGACTTTTGTTGACTTCAGTAGGCTTCGAACTGGGTTCTATAATGTTAACAACCATGGCTGAAGACTCAGCTACAGTACTGTTGACCCACTAATCAGGGATCCATTTTACAATATGCATCTGATTTAACTATGTATTGGTAGTGTTCCTGCATCATGTTAAAAGTTTAGACAACCAAATCTAACCTGGTTCAGGTGTATAGTTTAGCTCTGGGGTGCACTTCAGACTGGAACAATATTGTACTGAGGTTCCCCTTTCAAGGCTGTAATTGTAGTACAAATGTGTTTATGGAGATATGGAGTTCAGCTAACTGCAGGAGAATCATGGGTCAAATTCACCCATAGTGGAGGCAGGTGCAGCTTCACTGCCCTTGATAAGATAGGGCCACAATGGTTCCCTTTTTCCCCACAGAACTCTTATACTGAAGAGCCCAAATGCCCCCTTTTACAAGTTTGACATGAAATAAGTGATTAGAAGAGCAGTTAATCCATCTTTCCTCACGTAATACTTTGGGGAGCACTTCTGTGCAACTGTCAAGATTCTCTTTAAAGGATATTACCATCCTTTCATAAATATAAAACATGTCACCATGCAAAATCATTCAAACAATCTTACACATTTCAACTGGCTACCCAGAGAAGACCAAATACTCATTTTTCTAGAATCAGGGTCCAATTCTGATCTTGCAGAGTTTACCACTGAGGTAACTCCATTCACTTCAGTGGAGGTGCCCCAAATTCACATCAGAGTGACAGAATAGAATTGGGCCTAAAGTAACTACCACAACAAAAGGCCACAGCAAGAAGCTCCTAACTGAAAACTGAGTTTGCTGCCTTGAATATTAATGTTTCAGTTTTCTTTCCAGCTAAGTTACAATTAAATGGCAAAGAGGAAAAACTTTTTGTTCTATGATTACAATGATACTAGGCTTTAAAAACAAAGACACACACACAGAAACCCTGGTGTTTTAAGACACAGGAATCAAGAAAAGGGCACTTATTCAGATGAAATGTTATCAAGCTTTTATGTTCCATTTTGAATTAATATAAGTAAAATGTTTTTCTCAACTGGCCATGAGTCTTGACCTTCAGAATCTGGTGTGCCACTCATTTCTTTTCACTGGGCTTTGCCTGAGAACAAGTAGTAATTGTTCAATGAAATACCCTTTTTGCACTTGCAAACAGTAGTAGTTGTACCAACATCTAGCAGAAGAGAAGCTGTGCTCAAAGTAGAGTGACCAAATGTCCCAATTTTATAGGGACAGTCCTGATTTTTGGGTCTTTTTCTTATATAGACTCCTATTACCCCCCACCCCCGTGCCAATTTTTCATACTTGTTGTCTGGTCACCCTAGCAAAAAGCAGTAAAATCAAACAGCAGGCAGGTTTATGAAAATGCTTAAGTGAGCCATTTAAAAGCAATGCCCCCCTCCCCACCATAAAATGACAGTCACAGATGCATAAAATACACCACTTTCATGGTATTTATTAATAATACCAGCTTACTCATAGGCCCAACTGGAGTATGGAGTTACAGGTGACAATTTATTTTAAAGAATGGCAGTGTGGCTTAATAATAAAAAAAAGAGGTATACTAGCACCCAGATTATTTTCAGACCCCACCCACATGCTTAATTTGTAATGAAAGAGATGCCAGTGCTCAATTAATTATTTTACATCATAACTGATGCAGCAAGCCCAGCGGGGCTGCAGCTCTGAACAGCCAAACCTAAAGGTGCCGGGGCTCAGCCTTGGCGCAAATTAAGCAACTACCCTCCTCCAAGGGACAGTTTTATTTTTTGAACATAAAACTTTAGGTAAAACAAAGCAATTCTGTCCAGAGGCTTTTCCCCTAGCATCTCTCAATGCTGAAAAGATGTGCATTTCCTCACCCTTCCATCCCTTGCCTCCTACAGAACTCCATCTCCCTCTTACAACTCCTCTTTGACTCAGGCCACTTGCTGGCTTTTATAATCACTTGATCCCTTCCCAGCTGGGTCTGATCATTGACTAAAGATAGCTGGCCCCAGGTCTCTGGCCCTTAAAGGGGAAGACCACCCAGTTACAGAAGACAAACAAGATTTTTAAAAAATAAAATAAGTCTGCTTTTATTTTTCTCAGAAATATCTGGAATGTCAACGCTGATATGGAATTTAGGGGAGGTCCTTTTTTTAGGGTCTCACACATGAGCTGTCCCACTTTAATCGAATCTTTCACCATTTCACTAGTTCTCCAGTCATCATAGTCTTCCAGCCTAAACAAGACTTCAATTTCTAATGTAAAAGTAAGCAGGGAAAAAGGCTTTTTAATTTTGAAAAGAAAGTAGATGGCCCTTTCAGTCCATCTTTATGCACCACAAAGAAGTAAATATGGATACAAGTCTAATTCTTTTGTTTCCTTTGCAGGTAGGGTGACCAGACAGCAAGTGTGAAAAATCGGGATGGCGGTTGGGGGGTAATAGGAGCCTATATAAGAAAAAGACCCAAAAAATCGAGACTGTCCCTATAAAATTGGGACATCTGGTCACCCTATTTGCAGGTCACCTTTAACAGCACATTGAGGGAGTTCTCAGTACTGCTCTTTTCTGTAATAGACAGTTTTCTGCATGCCAGGTTTACCAGAGCATCAACTCATCCGTTTAGGTGCTACAATTTCTTCTCCATAGGAAAGACTCCAAGAAATGTCTTTTTTATTTTAAATAAAAAATTGGGTTCCACAACAAAAATTGCAGAAAGATCTTATGATATTGTGTTTTACTCACCTCTCTTTTTAATGATTTTCATTGTAAGTAATACGAGATTGAACACATTCAAAAACTCACAGGATCATGCCCTTGTTGCTTATAATAGTTATTAATACATCCATGATTTTATAACAAGATCTGCTATCTCCTGATTAAACAGAAAGATCGCTGCTCTTATAATTTGAAATATTAATAATAACGAAGTAGGAGCTGTATTTTAATCTTACTTACATCAGTGGAAATCTGGAGTCACACCCAATGGTGTTTTAGTGAGACAAGGGCAGCTGTTCTCAAACTGTGGGTCAGGACTCCAAAGTGGGCCGCAATCCCATTTTAATGGGGGCGCCAGGGCCAGCACTAGACATGCTGGGACCCAGGGCTGAAGCTAAAGCCTGAGCTCCACCCCCACCTGGGGTGGCGGACCTCAGGCTCTAGCCCTCTTTCCCCCACACCTGGGGCAATGGGGCTCCTCCTCCTCCACCCCCAGGCTCATGTAGTAATTTGTCAGAAGGGGGTCATGGTGCAATGAAGTTTCAGAACTGCTGGACTAGGGCACTATTGACATCAAAGTGAGTTCTGCTCCTGACTTCAATAGGAGCAGGATCAAGCCCACAGTGTGTAATGTTAAGCAGGTACATAAGTATATGTAGGATCAGGGCCTTAAATTTTATCTGTCTTAAGTACTTATACAGCTGCCATCACTGCATCATCTAAGCACTTCACAATTTCTAATGTATTTATCCTCACACCACCCCTGTGAGATAGGGGAACCATTGTTCCATTGGGCAGAAGGGGAACTGAAGCACAGAGCAATGGAGTGACTAGCTCAGGATCATACAGGGTATTTGTAGCAGGAATTGAACTCATGTCTCCCCCAAGCTCTGCTCAAGCCCCTGGACCTTCTGGTTTCTCACAACCTGTTAGTGAAAATGTCTGTATCATTCCAGGTCATTCTGATTGAACTTGCTTTCAAAAAAACTAGCATGAGAGAATCTGTCATGAATATGGAATGCCCCATGTCCTGGATAAGTCTCAGGTTGACCTTTCATACTCAGTCAACTACAGACAGCCAAAGTGTCACACCATCAAAGCTTCCTATGGCTATCATGAGAATGCAACAGCTTTGTAAAGCAGTTAGCAACTAACCACGCAAGTAGCATTCAGCTCATGTCTGGAGTCCTGGCAGCGCCGTGTAACAGTACTCCTCTGTTCTCTGTAGGCTTCAGGCTGCCTTTTTTATTTGTGGCTACTGACAGCACTTGCAGCCTGCGGTGTCCCTGCCCCACATGCTGCCATCTGACTCTCCTTTTGGCTTCACCTCCGCATAAATGAAATATCAGATCCAGGGCAAAGGCAACAGAAGGGCTAGAGTTTTGTATGGGGCTTTTTATAAAGACCGATATGACAAGTTAAATGGCCAAATACTGTTCCTGGTGAAATCAATGGAAGTTTTATTATTGAACTCAGTGGAAGCAAGTTTTCTGCCTACACTATATTTATAGGATTTGACCCTTACTGTCTCCCCTTTCAATCCCCCACATGCCTAAGGACAGATTCATTCCTGCACCAGTATAGTTGCCAGCACAGAGACAGAGGGTCTGACCAGGGCCGCCCAGAGGATTCAGGGTGCCTGGGGTCCTCAGCGGTGGGGGTCCCTCGCTTCGGCGGTAATTCGGTGGCAGGGGCTCCTTCCGCTCTGGGACCTGCCACCAAAGTGCCCCGAAGACCCCCCGCTGAATTATTGCCAAACACCCAGCTCTTCGGCGGCAGGTTCTGGGGCTGAAGGACCCCCCGCCACGGGTCTTCGGGGCACTTTGGTGGTGAGTCCCGGAGTGGAAGGACCCCCCGCCACCGAATTACCGCCAAAGACTCGGAGTGGAAGAAGCTCCGGGGGCCCGGGCCCGTGAGAGTTTTCCAGGGCCCCTGGAGGGAGTGAAGGACCCCGCTCCAAGGGCCCCGAAAAACTCTCATGGGGGCCCCTGTGGGGCCCGGGGCAAATTGCCCCACTTGCCCCCTTCCTCTGGGTGGCCCTGTGTCTGACTGCTTTGTAGTGTTGTAAGTGCTGAATGATGGCTATGTTTCCACCCCAGAGATGGCTGCAGTTCAGTGGCTTGTTTGATTATCCCTGTCCAGACTGTAAAAGCAATGACTTTGATTTCCTTTGGAAGGAAATGTGCTATATGTTATTGTTTATTATTAATAATAATTCCTGCTTTGTAGGGTAGGTTTACCTTCCCCTAGGAAAAGAAAGCATTACCCCAATAATCAGAGGAAAGTGTGTAGGGCCCAATCTTGCAAGGTGCTGAGTGAAATTTGTGTGGTGCTGAGTTATCTCAACTCCAGCACTCAGCACACAGGATCAAGCCCTTAAAAGAACAAACTCCCTTTGTCCTCCTGTCTGTTCGTAAGACATGCTCCTCTTCTGTCCTTCAATTCCAGCCCGTTTCAGAGCTGCTATCACACTCACGCCCAGCAGTGCACCAGGCCCAGGGATCTGCAGCTCCGGAGGTTTCCTGTAGGATAGCACAGTGCTGCTGCTGGCCCTTCAGAAACAGCCCTTTTATCACCTTATTTCTTGTCCTCCTGCCAAAGCCAAAGACAGTGTATTTGATTATTTTTCCTGTTTTTTTTAATTCCTGGCTTTTTGTCATCAGTCCCCCACAGACACCCCAAGGCTCTGCTCAACTCTCTTTCCATTGAATAACTTAGTGAAAGACCTTGTAAAGTTTACCCTAAAATGGATTCAGTCCAAGCCTTTTGTTCCTTAGTAAAGTACAAGCTATGGACAGTAGATCTTTCTTTTCTTTTTTTTTTTGTTTAATGTGTATAAGCGTCTTTTGGAAGCTTGGTCCAAAGAACATTCAGTTAATTACTCAAGGCAGCTTATTTAGAGCTGCTATTTGCTCGGGAAGCAAAGCTGCTTCTTTTGAGAAAAGTGCAAGTAGTTCTTTATGATTTTTCTGTTTCCTCTTTTGAGGCCCAGCTGAGAACTACTTATTCCTTTCTTATGAGGCAAAACTCCCACTGGGCCTGATTTTCTTCTCACTCCACTGTAAGTCAGGAATAATTACACAGAAGCCAGGGGAACTACATTAGAGTAAAACTGGTGAGAGGATAACCAGGGCCATCAACAGAGGGAGCTCTGCCTGAGTAAGGCAGGTCCTTACCTCATCATACAACCAACCATCTGAAGTCCCATCTACCCTAGAAGAAACCTGTATTAGTCTATCCCACTTTTGAAAACTGTCTGTATAGCACAGGTTTAGGAAATGGAGCCTGCTCAGTATGAAAAACTGTAAGGTTAGGTTTCCTACAGTGGTCTACATTGCCTTCAGAAAAATGCCTTAACCCTGTGTTGAATCAAACTGGTCTTTCATTCAGTATAGCTAACAGCTAATCTGAATCTACTGTAGGCAGAGCTTTAGCATAACTGCCAGGCTGAAAGGGCTTGATACATTATTGTCCTATGTTTCCTTGCGCTAGCCTAGGTGTAAGACAGGCATAACTCCCCCATTCTGAGGCATAGCACTCAGCACAGGGAATGTTTGTGCCTCAGGTGCCCAGGGGGCAGACAGCATGGCAGAGAGGCCTAGGGATAAGTCAGTGTGTGGGTGGGATTGGGCCTGGCCAAGATACACCCATATCTCAGCAACTCTGTACTCCTGCAGAGACCACTAGAACAGGGATATAAATTAGGAAGCCCTAGGCTGCATGGCCCCTACAGACCTGACTTAGGGAGGTGCAAACTGCCTCACCTCTGTTGCTGTGCTGACACCTGAATCAGGGCCAAAATGATTTACCACATCAGCATTTCCCAGTGTAAGAAGCTGTGGGAGGAGCGGGAACGCGACACACTCAGGGGAGGAGGCAGGGAAGAGGTGGGGCTGGGGTGGGGATTTGGGGAAGGAATCCAAGAGGGGCAGGGAGGGAGAGGAATTGCGGTGGGGACTTTGGGGAAGGGGTTGGAATGGGGACGGGGCAGGGCTGGAGTTGGGGCAGGCTGGGATGGGGGGTTATATAATGGCAACAAATCTTGTACAAGATATGGAATGTAAGATGTCTATGGAAAGGATATGATTATGCTATTTGTATGTATGTATCATTTTTGTAGCTGAAGTTGGGAATATTAACTATGTAGCTGTATTTCTAAAGTGTTTGCTTCTGGGTAGCACCAACAAGGTGTTTAGCCAGCGCATTATGAAGAAACTATTGAAGTAGAATGGCCCATTAAAGGACACTTAACTTACAATGGAAGATGCCTATCTACTCTTAATGGACTTCCTGCTATGAGTAAGCAAAGTCTCCAAACTCCATCTGTTACCTGTAATTTTCCACCAGCTGTGCTGAGAGTTCTGTTTCAAACAATGGATTTCCCTCCACATGGCAGATGCATAAAAGGCCCTAGAAACATCTCCATTTTGCCTCTTTCCTGCTCAAACTTCTGGGCTGTGAACTTATACTAATGGAAGCATTCTAACCAAGGGACTAAGGACCTTCCAATGATTTGGAAGCAACCAGAGACTTGACAAGCCAGAAGTTTATTCCATCACTGCTACAAGCCTGATCCAAGAACTTTGCATTTATTGTATGTATTTGATACCTTTAACCAATTTTAACTCTCATTTTTCTTTCTTTCTTTTTATAAATAAACCTTTAGATTTTAGATACTAAAGGATTGGCAACAGCGTGATTATTGGGTAAGATCTGAGTTATATATTGACCTGGGTGTGTGACTTGTCCTTTGTGATCAGAAGAACCTTTTGTTTGATGAGACTGGTTTTAAAGAACCATCTTTAAGTCTGGTGTTTTTGGTGGTGATACAAGGACTGGAATACCTAAGGAAACTGCTTTCCTGACTTCTTGTTAGCCAGAGTGGTGAAACAAACGTTTACTTTTGTTGCTGGTTTGATATATCTTAAGGCAGTAGTTCTCAACCAGGGGTCCGGGGCTCCCTAGGAGGCCTTGAGCAGGTTTCATGGGGCCCTCCAAGCAGGGCCAGCATTAGACTCACTGGGGCCCAGAGCAGAAAGCCAAAGCCCCACTGCATGATGTTGAAGCTAAGGTCCCTGAGCCCCACCACCCAGGGCTGAAGCTGAAGCCTGAACAATGTAGCTTACTAGGGGCATCTGTGGCATGGGCCCAGGAGTGGCGCCAGGGTTTTTGGTGCCCTAGGCGGGGGTCCATCTGCGCTCCCGGTTGTTGGCGGCAATTCTGCAGCGGGGGGGGGGGGTCCTTCCACGGATCCCGGTCTTCGGGGCACTTTGGCGGCGGGTCCCAAAGTGAGTGAAGGACCTGCTGCAGAATTGCTGCCGAAGACCCGGAGCACGGAAAGACCCCCCGCCACCGAACTGCTGCCAAGGATGGCAAAATGCCGCCCCACCAAATCCTAGTGCCCTAGGCGACTGCCTAGGTCGCCTAAATGGAAGCGCCAGCTCTGCATGAGCCCCCAGGCAACTGCCCTGCTTCCTACCCCCTAATGCTGGCTCTGGCTTTTATATGCAGAAAACCAGTTATTATGGCACAGGTGGACCATGGAGTTTTTATGGCATGTTGTGGGGGGGCCTCAGAAAGAAAAAGATTGATAACCTCTGTCTTAAGGAGAATAACTGTCAGTTTTGGGGGTGTATCTGCCCTATTTCTCAGCAGTTTGTCCTGAATTTGGTATTCTCAGTTGTGACCCACAGAGGCACGGTGACAGAGGGGACGATCTGGGCAATGAAATTCACTACCTTGTAGCTTCACTAGAAATAGTGAGGGCAGCATTTGACCCTAACTTGGCAGTGGGACATGCTCTCCATTAACACCACAGGTCAGGAATGGATCACAAAACATTATACGAAGTGGCACTTAAAATAAGACTGACCAGAAGATAAGAGAAGTGATGCAGCAGAATACAGAATTAGCCTGGCAGATAATGATGCCGCAGTTTTTATCATGCTTTATTACATCTACCTAAAGATCTAGATCTAAATCTAAAATCTGCTTTTCCAATGAATCTGAAGATATTAAAAAAACCAACCTTGCAAAAACAATGTGACAGTACTGATTGAAGTAACACAGCAAACAGACTTTAAAATGGCTGCACAAAAAACATAAGAACAGCCATACTAGGTCAAGCCAATGGTCCATACAGCCCAGTGCTTCTCAACCAGGTAGGGTGACCAGATAGCAAATGTGAAAAATCGGGACGGGGTGGGGGGTAATAGCAGGGGCGGCTCCAGGCCCCAGCATGCCAAGCGCGTGCTTGGCACGGCAAGCCGCGGGGGGCGCTTTGCCGGTCGCCAGGAGGGCGGCAGGCAGGTTGCCTTCGGCAGCATGCCTGCGGAGGGTCCGCTGGTCTTGCAGCTTCGGTAGAGCCGTGGGATCAGCAGACGCTCCACAGGCACACCTGCGAGAGGTCCACCAGAGCCGCAAGACCGGCGACCAGCAGAGCGCCCCCCGCAGCATGCCGCCGTGCTTGGGTCAGCAAAATGTCTAGAGCCACCCCTGGGTAATAGGAGCCTATATAAGAAAAAGACCCAAAAATCAGAACTGTCCCTATAAAATCGAGACATCTGGTCACCCTACAACCATGGGTACATGTACCTCTGAGGGTACACAGAGGTCTTCCAGGGGGTACACCAACTCATCTAGATCTTTGCCTAGTTTTACAACACGCTACGTAAAAAGCACTAGTGAAGTCAGTACAAACTAAAATTTCATAGACATTGTCTTGTTTATACTGTTCTATATGCTACACACTTAAATGTAAGTATAAAATTTATATTCCAATTGATTTTATAATTACTGTATATACTCATTCATAAGCTGAATTTCTTTAGTAAAAAAGGGACGCACCAGAGAAAGGGGTTGGCTTATGAACGGGTATAGAGAGGGAGAGGGGGGACACAGCCCCCCTCCCCAACAGATGGAGCAAGGAGAGGCAGCGGAGCCAGAAGGGAAGAGGTGGGGCCAGAGGCTCTCCGCTTCTGGCCTCGCTACTCTACCCCCAGCCTCTGAAGCAGCTGCAGCTCTGGGGCTGGCACGCTGCGGCCATGCTGCCCAGTCCAGCCTGCTGGGACATGCTGTGGCCGCGCTGCCCAGTCTGGCCTGCCGGAGCAGGCTGCGGCCACACTGCCCAGCCTGACGGAGCAGCTCCAGCGAGGCCAGAGACATTCTCCCCTGGCCCTCCCAGGATAAGGTGGGAAGGGATGGGATGGGGAGAGTGTGGGGGTCCCAGGCTAGGGGTGGGGTCATGTGGAGGGTGGTCACAGGAGTTACTCCCCTGACTCCCAGCTTCTCCCCCCCCAAAAAAAATTTCCCCACCAGTTGCTCTCCCGGCCCGTCAGGGTAAGCAGCTGGCGTGCTGGGACACTTTCTTTACTTAAGTTTACCTCCGTGCTTGCAGACGGTCCAGGTAAACAAACCATCTCAGCCCACCAACAGCTTATCCTGATAGCTCAGGAGCCAGTTTGCTGACCCCTGAATTGTAGGGTCAGTTTATGAACGAGTTATAAAAATTTTCCATTTTTACTTATCCATCTTGTGGGAGTCAGCTTATAAACGAACTGGTTTGTGATCTAGTATATACAGTATATGGAAAAAAGGAGAAAGTAAGCAATTTTTCAGTAATAATGTGCGGTGACACCTTTTGGTATTTTTATGTCTGATCTTGTAAGCAAGTAGTTTTTAAGTGAGGTGAAACTTGAGGGTACACAAGACAAATCAGACCCCTGTAAGGGGTACAGTAGTCTGGAAAGGTGTTGAGGGCCACTGATCTAGCCCAATATCCTGTCTTCCAACAGTCGCCAGGGCCAGATGCTTCTGAGGGCATGAACAGAGCAGGGCAATTTTGAGTGATCATGTCACCCCATCCCAACTTCTGGCAGTTGGCGGCTTAGGGACACAGGGAGTATGGGTTTCATCTTTGGCATGTTTAAAAAAACCTATTAAATATTTATGTTGCTGGATGATATTAATCATAATACTCTTCACCAGAACATCTCTTTTCCTCTGTAGGTCTCAAATGCCAAGATTTTCCAAAATCTCTAGCGATTTGGGGCCTGATTTTTGGAGGGGGGTGCTTAGAACTTTTTGAAAATCAGGCCCCTTTAATGTATCTGAAATTGGACACCCAGAAATTGAGACATCCAAAATTACTAGTCACTCTGGTAATTCTTGACTAACACTTTTAAAGAACAGGTGTCCATTACTATCCCCAGTTTACAGATAGAGTAAGTGAGGAACAGAGAGACCAAGTAACTTGTCCAAGTTCACACAGCAAGTTAGTGGCAGATTTGAGAACATAAACTAGTTCTCTTTACTCTGCACTTGGCCACTATATCTCATCTAAAGTGCTTTAAAGCAGACATTTGCATGCATAAGTTCCCATTCACCTGTGATACACTTTTAATCCTTTAAGCACTGAGGAGCCTTGGGTGTGGTTACTGGAGAGACCACCATTCACCCCGGTATCTTGTCGCAGCAGTTGGGAGTGGCTGGGACGCTCTTACTCTCTGTAGTAGGACTGAACATTCCATGACTGGCAACAGAACATTCTCATTTAAGGGTTTCCACCTTTGAGATCTGCAGGAGATGATGTCAGACCCATAATTTTGTGTAGTATTTGAATGACTGTCATTGTTTTGTTTAAAATTTGACTGTTTGAGTGCTATATGTAATTTGTTTTAAATTTTTGCAATTGAGGTGCTATCCAAATTAATAAAATATACACAAATTCCATACTGTAATTAAACAGATTCTGAGTCAATATTTTACTCTAATTAGCAAGTAGGATAAGAAGGAATGGGTTACAAAATTTTCACACTTCACTGATTTTGACGCTTGCAGGTTAGTTTTAATTATTTATAAGAATTAATAATGTGCTGGTTAATTTACTATAACATACTTCCGTAAAAATAATGACATTTTAATGACAAAAGATTTTACCATAGCATGTGCTATTAAATTTTTGCTGAGTAGTAGGCATAATAGTGAATTGCAGATTAGGGAGGTTCTAATATATTTAAAGGGTCAGCTTGAGAGTTTGTTCTTTTAATGGCCCAGGTGTTTGGTTTATTTTAAAATTAATGTTATAACTGAAGTCTGATGCTGCAAACATTTATTCCCATGAAATCAACAGACTACTCATACGAGAAAAATTATGCCTATGTATAAGTGTTTGCAGAATCAGGCCTTAAGCAGCAAATTTTAAAGAATATGTCCTGAATTTGTTTCATTGAAAAAATTTCTTTAAACATTTTCTGCTTGCCTGTTTGTTAAAGGGTTTTTCACACAGGCCTGAGAATAACAATAGTACGTGCAACATTTCCAGATGTAAATGTGACAGATGTCATCTTTTTATTCTGCTAGCAGCACTGAAGTTCCTCAGCTATGATATCACATCTGTCAACAATGCGTATCCTAGAGTGTAACTCATCTACACCTTACCCAATGAGAAAACTGGTTGTAACTCTGTTTTATATCAGCTGAAGCAATGACCATGACACACCCAGGAATAAAAAACATACACATCTTTGAACATACCTGTCATAAACAGATAGCTAAGGGTTAATGTCTCTTTCACCTGAAGCACCTGACCAGAGGACCAATCAGGAAACCGGATTTTTTCAACTTTGGGTGGAGGGAATTGTGTCTCTGTGTCTTTGTTTTCCGTCTGCCTACCTTCTCTGAGCTTTGGAGAAGTAGCTCTACTTTCTAGTCTTCTGTTTCTAAGTGTAAGGACAAAGAGATCAGATAGTAAGTTCTATGGTTTTCTTTTCTTTGGTATTTGCATGAATATAAGTGCTGGAGTGCTTTGATTTGTATTCTTTTGGAATAAGGCTGTTTATTCAATATTCTTTTAAGCAATTGACCCTGTGTTGTATCATCTAATACAGAGAGAACATTTGTACTTATTTTTCTTTCTTTTTATATAAAGCTTTCTTTTAAGACCTGTTGGAGTTTTTCTTTACTGCAGGGAAATTGAGTCTGTACTCACCAGGGAATTGGTGGGAGGAAGAAATCAGGGGAGATCTGTGTGTGTTGAAGTGGCTAGCCTGATTTTGCATTCCCTCTGGGGGAATAGGAAAGTACTTTTTGTTTCCAGGATTGGGAACAGAGAGGGAGATTCACTCTGTTTGGATTCACAGAGCTTGTGTCTGTGTATCTCTCCAGGAGCACCTGGAGGGGGGAAGGGAAAAAGGATTATTTCCCTTTGTTGTGAGACTCAAGGGATTTGGGTCTTGGGGTCCCCAGGAAAGGTTTTTCAGGGGGACCGGAGTGCCCCAAAACACTCTAATTTTTTGGGTGGTGGCAGCAGGTACCAGGTCCAAGCAGGTAACTAAGCTTGGAGGATTTCATGCTAACCCCCATATTTTGGACGCTAAGGTCCAAATCTGGGACTAAGGTTATTACATGGTGGCAGTGGGTGGGAGATAGACAGAATCCAGAAGCCAGTAGGAATATTATATTTTTCTTTTCTCTGCTAAGGGCTTTTTAGCAGAGAGAAACAGTTGGTTTTAAAAGGGAACCAGAGAGAATTTTTTTTTTTCTGCTCTCTCTGGCAGTTTGTGGCTTGCATGTTAAGCGAGAAGCCATTAAGAGGCTGTTGAGCGTCTTTTGTCATGCAATAGCCCTCCCATTAGGAAGCAAGTACCGGCACTTATATGCATGCAAATAAAGTGGTTTTTCTGGTTTCCTTTCATTGAACATTAGCTAGAGAGAGAAAAGGAAAAAAGCACTGTTGCTAGGCAGACTTCAGGAGGCAACAGAACCTGCAGTTCAGAAGATAAACACCGGAGGGCACCCCAACACAAGAAAACAGGAACCATGACTTCTAAGGCAAAAATTGAGGCCGAAGAACAAATCAAAGAAGCTGAACACAGGCGACAGATGGAGATGAAAGAAAAGGAAGAAAGCATGAAACTGGCAGCCTTCCAAAGAGAACAGGCAGCCCAAGAGGCAGCACACAAAAGAAAACTAGAAGAAGAAGAGATAGCCTACCGAAGGAAACAAGCAGAAGAAGAGTTGGCCCACCACCGAGAAATGGAAAAACACCAAAAAGAAATGGAAAAACAACAAAAAGAAATGGAAAAACAACAAAAAGAGAATGAAGAGAAGGAAAAACAGAGAAAACATGAACTGGAGTTGGTAAAAGCTGGGCTGCATGTGCCAGCCAACCCTAACAACCCGGCGCCAAATATTGCTCCACAGCACAGGAAATTTCCCACCTACAAGGCAGGTGATGACACCGAGGCCTTCTTGGAAAACTTTGAAAGAGCCTGTCTTGGGTACAGCATTCCCGAAGACCAGTACATGGTAGAATTGAGGTCACAGCTCAGTGGACCTTTAGCAGAGGTGGCAGCTGAAATGCCTAAGCACCAAATGAATGACTATAAACTTTTTCTAACCAAGGCCAGATACAGGATGGGGATAACCCCAGATCATGCCCGTCGGCGCTTCAGAACCCAAAAGTGGAAACCAGAGGTGTCATTTCCCAAACACGCCTACTACATTGCAAAAAACTATGAGGCCTGGCTAACAGGAAACAACATTCAAACCTTGGAAGAACTGAACCTCCTCATACAAATGGAGCAGTTCTTGGATGGTGTTCCTGAAGACATCACACGGTACATACAAGATGGAAACCCCAAGAATATCGCTGAGGCGGGGGAGATTGGAGCCAAATGGATGGAACTGGCAGAAAGCAAGAAAGCTACTGTCAAGGGGAACGATTACCCCAGGGGGCACACAGACCATAAACCCTACAACCGAGGACAGCCAAAGACCCCACATACCACCCAAGTAAAGCCACAGATACCCTACCCTTCAACCTCACCAGTCTCCAGTAACTCACCTCGGCCCAGTGACCCATCAGATGGAAGATGCTTTAAGTGTAATGAACTGGGACATATCAAGGCCAAGTGTCCCAAGAACACCATGCGAGTGCAATTCATTACACCACCATCACACCAAAGATCCCCTGGCCCGGATGCCTCTCAAATACCCTTGGAGCGAAGGGAAAATTTGAGAGTGGGCGGAAAGAAGGTTACTGCGTGGAGAGACACGGGGGCACAAGTGTCAGCTATCCACCAATCCTTCGTTGACCCCAAATTCATCAACCCAAAGGCCAAAGTTACAATTTACCCCTTCATGTCACAAGCTGTAGACTTGCCTACAGCTCAACTGCCTGTCCAGTACAAAGGCTGGTCAGGAATGTGGACTTTTGCAGTCTATGACAATTATCCTATCCCCATGCTACTGGGGGAAGACTTGGCCAACCAGGTGAGGCGGGCCAAGAGAGTGGGAATGGTTACACGTAGCCAAACCAGGCAAGCTTCCAGACCCATTCCTGTTCCTGAGCCGTCCACAGAGGCCCCGTCTGTGTTACCAGAGACCCAGACAGAGGTAGTGGACCCGGATTCCATGCCTACCACTGAAACAGCCACAGCATCTCCAGTCCCAGGCCCGGAACTGGAACAACAACCAGCACCAGCAAGTGCAACTACATCTTCAAACTCAACGCCAGAGGGCGCCAGCGAGCCAAAACTGGCAGAAGCGACAGACAGCCATACCCAAAAGGCTCAGCCAGAGCCTGAAATACCCTCAGGTGCACCAGCGGAGAGCGGTTCACCAGCAACGGAAACAACCCCATCACCTACATCGCTTCCAGAGGGACCAAGCCCAAGTCCACAGTCTGAGGAAGAACTGGTGACCCCAGCCTCAAGGGAGCAGTTCCAGACTGAACAGGAAGCGGATGACAGCCTTCAGAAAGCGTGGGCAGCGGCACGGAGCACCCCACCGCCTCTCAGCTCTTCTAATCGATCCCGGTTTGTTATAGACCAAGGACTTTTGTACAAGGAAATTCTTTCTGGTGGACACCGGGAAGAATGGCAGCCGCAAAAACAGTTGGTGGTTCCAACTAAGTACCGGGGGAAGCTCTTAAGCTTAGCCCATGATCATCCCAGTGGCCATGCTGGGGTGAACAGAACCAAGGACCGGTTGGGGAAGTCCTTCCACTGGGAGGGGATGGGCAAGGACGTTGCCAAGTATGTCCGGTCTTGTGAGGTATGCCAAAGAGTGGGTAAGCCTCAAGACCAGGTCAAGGCCCCTCTCCAGCCACTCCCCATAATTGAGGTCCCATTTCAGCAAGTAGCTGTGGATATTCTGGGCCCTTTCCCAAAAAAGACGCCCAGAGGAAAGCAGTACGTACTGACTTTAGTGGACTTTGCTACCCGATGGCCAGAAGCAGTCGCTCTAGGCAACACCAGGGCTAACACTGTGTGCCTGGCCCTAACAGACATCTTTGCCAGGGTAGGTTGGCCCTGCGACATCCTTACAGATTCAGGGTCTAATTTCCTGGCAGGGACCATGGAAAAACTGTGGGAAACTCATGGGGTGAATCACTTGGTTGCCACCCCGTACCACCATCAAACCAATGGCCTGGTGGAAAGGTTCAATGGAACTTTGGGGGCCATGATACGTAAATTCATCAACGAATTCTCCAGTAATTGGGACCTAGTGTTGCAGCAGTTGCTGTTTGCCTACAGGGCTGTACCACATCCCAGTTTAGGGTTTTCACCATTTGAACTTGTGTATGGTCACGAGGTTAAGGGACCATTACAGTTGGTGAAGCAGCAATGGGAGGGGTTTACGCCTTCTCCAGGAACTAACATTCTGGACTTTGTAAGCAACCTACAAAGCACCCTCCGACACTCTTTAGCCCTTGCTAGAGAGAACCTAAAGGATGCTCAAAAAAAGCAAAAGGCCTGGTATGACAGACATGCCAGAGATCGGTCCTTCAAGGTAGGAGACCAGGTTATGGTCTTGAAGGCGCAACAGGCCCATAAGATGGAAGCATCATGGGAAGGGCCCTTCACGGTCCAAGAGCGCCTGGGAGCTGTAAACTACCTCATAGCATTTCCCAATTCCTCACTAAAGCCTAAAGTGTACCATGTTAATTCTCTCAAGCCTTTCTATTCCAGAGACTTACAGGTTTGTCAGTTTACAGTCCAGGGAGAGGATGCTGAGTGGCCTGACAGTGTCTACTACGACGGGAAAAAAAGACGGTGGCGTGGAAGAGGTGAACCTCTCAACCACCCTGGAACGTCTGCAGCGGCAACAAATTAAGGAGCTGTGCACTAGCTTCGCCCCATTGTTCTCAGCCACCCCAGAACGGACTGAACGGGCATACCACTCCATTGATACAGGTAATGCTCACCCAATCAGAACCCCACCCTACCGAGTGTCTCCTCATGCCCAAGCTGCTATAGAACGGGAAATCCAAAACATGCTACAGATGGGTATAATCCGCTCATCTACCAGTGCATGGGCATCTCCAGTGGTTCTGGTACCCAAACCAGATGGGGAAATACGCTTTTGCGTGGACTACCGTAAGCTCAATGCTGTAACTCGTCCGGACAACTATCCAATGCCACGTACCGATGAGCTATTGGAAAAGTTGGGACGTGCCCAGTTCATCTCTACAATAGACTTAACCAAGGGGTACTGGCAAGTACCGC
Organism: Gopherus flavomarginatus; assembly: GCF_025201925.1. NCBI lineage: Eukaryota > Metazoa > Chordata > Testudines > Testudinidae > Gopherus > Gopherus flavomarginatus. The sequence goes on from NC_066624.1 coordinate 86,512,508, forward strand.
TAGATGAACCTGCCAAGGAGAGGTCAGCATTCGTCACCCATGCAGGGGTGTATGAATTCAATGTCCTTCCTTTCGGCCTTCGAAATGCACCCGCCACCTTCCAGAGGCTGGTAGATGGTCTACTAGCTGGACTGGGAAAATTTGCAGTTGCCTACCTCGATGATGTGGCCATTTTTTCAGACTCCTGGCCCAAACACCTACTACACCTGGAAAAGGTCTTTGAGCGCATCAGGCAGGCAGGACTAACTGTTAAGGCCAAAAAGTGTCAAATAGGCCAAAACAGAGTGACTTACCTGGGGCACCAGGTGGGTCGAGGAACCATAAACCCCCTACAGGCCAAGGTAGATGCTATCCAAAAGTGGCCTGTCCCACGGTCCAAGAAGCAGGTCCAATCCTTCTTAGGCTTGGCCGGATACTACAGGCGATTTGTACCACACTACAGCCAAATCGCTGCCCCACTGACCGACCTGACCAAAAAGACCCAGCCAAATGCAGTTAAGTGGACTGATGAGTGTCAAAAGGCCTTTACCCAACTTAAGGCAACGCTCATGTCTGACCCTGTGCTCAGGGCCCCGGATTTGACAAGCCATTCCTAGTAACCACGGATGCATCTGAGCGTGGTATAGGAGCAGTGCTCATGCAGGAAGCAACAGATCACAACTTCCATCCTGTCGTGTTTCTCAGCAAGAAACTGTCTGAGAGGGAAAGTCACTGGTCAGTCAGTGAAAAGGAATGCTATGCCATTGTGTACGCCCTGGAAAAGCTACGCCCATATGTTTGGGGACGGCGGTTCCAACTACAAACTGACCATGCTGCACTAAAGTGGCTTCATACTGCCAAGGGGAACAACAAGAAACTTCTTCGTTGGAGTTTAGCTCTCCAAGATTTTGATTTTGAAATTCAACACATCACAGGAGCTTCTAATAAAGTTGCTGATGCACTCTCCCGTGAGAGTTTCCCAGAATTCAGTAGTTAAAAAGTGTTCTTAAAATGTAGAAGTCTGTTAGTTATATACTTAGGAGTATATGTAAAGGTGTATGTGTTGTATTAATCTGTTTATTTTCAAGTTCTAGAAGGAAATCGCCGCCAGTGAGATTCCCCACTGTCTGCAATTTGGGGGGCGTGTCATAAACAGATAGCTAAGGGTTAATGTCTCTTTCACCTGAAGCACCTGACCAGAGGACCAATCAGGAAACCGGATTTTTTCAACTTTGGGTGGAGGGAATTGTGTCTCTGTGTCTTTGTTTTCCGTCTGCCTACCTTCTCTGAGCTTTGGAGAGGTAGCTCTACTTTCTAGTCTTCTGTTTCTAAGTGTAAGGACAAAGAGATCAGATAGTAAGTTCTATGGTTTTCTTTTCTTTGGTATTTGCATGAATATAAGTGCTGGAGTGCTTTGATTTGTATTCTTTTGGAATAAGGCTGTTTATTCAATATTCTTTTAAGCAATTGACCCTGTGTTGTATCATCTAATACAGAGAGAACATTTGTACTTATTTTTCTTTCTTTTTATATAAAGCTTTCTTTAAGACCTGTTGGAGTTTTTCTTTACTGCAGGGAAATTGAGTCTGTACTCACCAGGGAATTGGTGGGAGGAAGAAATCAGGGGAGATCTGTGTGTGTTGAAGTGGCTAGCCTGATTTTGCATTCCCTCTGGGGGAATAGGAAAGTACTTTTTGTTTCCAGGATTGGGAACAGAGAGGGAGATTCACTCTGTTTGGATTCACAGAGCTTGTGTCTGTGTATCTCTCCAGGAGCACCTGGAGGGGGGAAGGGAAAAAGGATTATTTCCCTTTGTTGTGAGACTCAAGGGATTTGGGTCTTGGGGTCCCCAGGAAAGGTTTTTCAGGGGGACCGGAGTGCCCCAAAACACTCTAATTTTTTGGGTGGTGGCAGCAGGTACCAGGTCCAAGCAGGTAACTAAGCTTGGAGGATTTCATGCTAACCCCCATATTTTGGACGCTAAGGTCCAAATCTGGGACTAAGGCTTAT
>NC_066624.1:86514696-86547792 GCF_025201925.1 Gopherus flavomarginatus
TGCGTATGCCATTGTGTACGCCCTGGAAAAAGCTACGCCCATATGTTTGGGGACGGCGGGTTTCAACTACAAACTGACCATGCTGCACTAAAGTGGCTTCATACTGCCAAGGGGAACAACAAGAAACTTCTTCGTTGGAGTTTAGCTCTCCAAGATTTTGATTTTGAAATTCAACACATCACAGGAGCTTCTAATAAAGTTGCTGATGCACTCTCCCGTGAGAGTTTCCCAGAATTCAGTAGTTAAAAAGTGTTCTTAAAATGTAGAAGTCTGTTAGTTATATACTTAGGAGTATATGTAAAGGTGTATGTGTTGTATTAATCTGTTTATTTTCAAGTTCTAGAAGGAAATCGCCGCCAGTGAGATTCCCCACTGTCTGCAATTTGGGGGGCGTGTCATAAACAGATAGCTAAGGTTAATGTCTCTTTCACCTGAAGCACCTGACCAGAGGACCAATCAGGAAACCGGATTTTTTCAACTTTGGGTGGAGGGAATTGTGTCTCTGTGTCTTTGTTTTCCGTCTGCCTACCTTCTCTGAGCTTTGGAGAGGTAGCTCTACTTTCTAGTCTTCTGTTTCTAAGTGTAAGGACAAAGAGATCAGATAGTAAGTTCTATGGTTTTCTTTTCTTTGGTATTTGCATGAATATAAGTGCTGGAGTGCTTTGATTTGTATTCTTTTGGAATAAGGCTGTTTATTCAATATTCTTTTAAGCAATTGACCCTGTGTTGTATCATCTAATACAGAGAGAACATTTGTACTTATTTTTCTTTCTTTTTATATAAAGCTTTCTTTTAAGACCTGTTGGAGTTTTTCTTTACTGCAGGGAAATTGAGTCTGTACTCACCAGGGAATTGGTGGGAGGAAGAAATCAGGGGAGATCTGTGTGTGTTGAAGTGGCTAGCCTGATTTTGCATTCCCTCTGGGGAATAGGAAAGTACTTTTTGTTTCCAGGATTGGGAACAGAGAGGGAGATTCACTCTGTTTGGATTCACAGAGCTTGTGTCTGTGTATCTCTCCAGGAGCACCTGGAGGGGGGAAGGGAAAAAGGATTATTTCCCTTTGTTGTGAGACTCAAGGGATTTGGGTCTTGGGGTCCCCAGGAAAGGTTTTTCAGGGGGACCGGAGTGCCCCAAAACACTCTAATTTTTTGGGTGGTGGCAGCAGGTACCAGGTCCAAGCAGGTAACTAAGCTTGGAGGATTTCATGCTAACCCCCATATTTTGGACGCTAAGGTCCAAATCTGGGACTAAGGTTATTACATGGTGGCAGTGGGTGGGAGATAGACAGAATCCAGAAGCCAGTAGGAATATTATATTTTTCTTTTCTCTGCTAAGGGCTTTTAGCAGAGAGAAACAGTTGGTTTTAAAAGGGAACCAGAGAGAATTTTTTTTTTCTGCTCTCTCTGGCAGTTTGTGGCTTGCATGTTAAGCGAGAAGCCATTAAGAGGCTGTTGAGCGTCTTTTGTCATGCAATAGCCCTCCCATTAGGAAGCAAGTACCGGCACTTATATGCATGCAAATAAAGTGGTTTTTCTGGTTTCCTTTCATTGAACATTAGCTAGAGAGAGAAAAGGAAAAAAGCACTGTTGCTAGGCAGACTTCAGGAGGCAACAGAACCTGCAGTTCAGAAGATAAACACCGGAGGGCACCCCAACACAAGAAAACAGGAACCATGACTTCTAAGGCAAAAATTGAGGCCGAAGAACAAATCAAAGAAGCTGAACACAGGCGACAGATGGAGATGAAAGAAAAGGAAGAAAGCATGAAACTGGCAGCCTTCCAAAGAGAACAGGCAGCCCAAGAGGCAGCACACAAAAGAAAACTAGAAGAAGAAGAGATAGCCTACCGAAGGAAACAAGCAGAAGAAGAGTTGGCCCACCACCGAGAAATGGAAAAACACCAAAAAGAAATGGAAAAAACAACAAAAAGAAATGGAAAAACAACAAAAAGAGAATGAAGAGAAGGAAAAACAGAGAAAACATGAACTGGAGTTGGTAAAAGCTGGGCTGCATGTGCCAGCCAACCCTAACAACCCGGCGCCAAATATTGCTCCACAGCACAGGAAATTTCCCACCTACAAGGCAGGTGATGACACCGAGGCCTTCTTGGAAAACTTTGAAAGAGCCTGTCTTGGGTACAGCATTCCCGAAGACCAGTACATGGTAGAATTGAGGTCACAGCTCAGTGGACCTTTAGCAGAGGTGGCAGCTGAAATGCCTAAGCACCAAATGAATGACTATAAACTTTTTCTAACCAAGGCCAGATACAGGATGGGGATAACCCCAGATCATGCCCGTCGGCGCTTCAGAACCCAAAAGTGGAAACCAGAGGTGTCATTTCCCAAACACGCCTACTACATTGCAAAAAACTATGAGGCCTGGCTAACAGGAAACAACATTCAAACCTTGGAAGAACTGAACCTCCTCATACAAATGGAGCAGTTCTTGGATGGTGTTCCTGAAGACATCACACGGTACATACAAGATGGAAACCCCAAGAATATCGCTGAGGCGGGGGAGATTGGAGCCAAATGGATGGAACTGGCAGAAAGCAAGAAAGCTACTGTCAAGGGGAACGATTACCCCAGGGGGCACACAGACCATAAACCCTACAACCGAGGACAGCCAAAGACCCCACATACCACCCAAGTAAAGCCACAGATACCCTACCCTTCAACCTCACCAGTCTCCAGTAACTCACCTCGGCCCAGTGACCCATCAGATGGAAGATGCTTTAAGTGTAATGAACTGGGACATATCAAGGCCAAGTGTCCCAAGAACACCATGCGAGTGCAATTCATTACACCACCATCACACCAAAGATCCCCTGGCCCGGATGCCTCTCAAATACCCTTGGAGCGAAGGGAAAATTTGAGAGTGGGCGGAAAGAAGGTTACTGCGTGGAGAGACACGGGGGCACAAGTGTCAGCTATCCACCAATCCTTCGTTGACCCCAAATTCATCAACCCAAAGGCCAAAGTTACAATTTACCCCTTCATGTCACAAGCTGTAGACTTGCCTACAGCTCAACTGCCTGTCCAGTACAAAGGCTGGTCAGGAATGTGGACTTTTGCAGTCTATGACAATTATCCTATCCCCATGCTACTGGGGGAAGACTTGGCCAACCAGGTGAGGCGGGCCAAGAGAGTGGGAATGGTTACACGTAGCCAAACCAGGCAAGCTTCCAGACCCATTCCTGTTCCTGAGCCGTCCACAGAGGCCCCGTCTGTGTTACCAGAGACCCAGACAGAGGTAGTGGACCCGGATTCCATGCCTACCACTGAAACAGCCACAGCATCTCCAGTCCCAGGCCCGGAACTGGAACAACAACCAGCACCAGCAAGTGCAACTACATCTTCAAACTCAACGCCAGAGGGCGCCAGCGAGCCAAAACTGGCAGAAGCGACAGACAGCCATACCCAAAAGGCTCAGCCAGAGCCTGAAATACCCTCAGGTGCACCAGCGGAGAGCGGTTCACCAGCAACGGAAACAACCCCATCACCTACATCGCTTCCAGAGGGACCAAGCCCAAGTCCACAGTCTGAGGAAGAACTGGTGACCCCAGCCTCAAGGGAGCAGTTCCAGACTGAACAGGAAGCGGATGACAGCCTTCAGAAAGCGTGGGCAGCGGCACGGAGCACCCCACCGCCTCTCAGCTCTTCTAATCGATCCCGGTTTGTTATAGACCAAGGACTTTTGTACAAGGAAATTCTTTCTGGTGGACACCGGGAAGAATGGCAGCCGCAAAAACAGTTGGTGGTTCCAACTAAGTACCGGGGGAAGCTCTTAAGCTTAGCCCATGATCATCCCAGTGGCCATGCTGGGGTGAACAGAACCAAGGACCGGTTGGGGAAGTCCTTCCACTGGGAGGGGATGGGCAAGGACGTTGCCAAGTATGTCCGGTCTTGTGAGGTATGCCAAAGAGTGGGTAAGCCTCAAGACCAGGTCAAGGCCCCTCTCCAGCCACTCCCCATAATTGAGGTCCCATTTCAGCAAGTAGCTGTGGATATTCTGGGCCCTTTCCCAAAAAAGACGCCCAGAGGAAAGCAGTACGTACTGACTTTAGTGGACTTTGCTACCCGATGGCCAGAAGCAGTCGCTCTAGGCAACACCAGGGCTAACACTGTGTGCCTGGCCCTAACAGACATCTTTGCCAGGGTAGGTTGGCCCTGCGACATCCTTACAGATTCAGGGTCTAATTTCCTGGCAGGGACCATGGAAAAACTGTGGGAAACTCATGGGGTGAATCACTTGGTTGCCACCCCGTACCACCATCAAACCAATGGCCTGGTGGAAAGGTTCAATGGAACTTTGGGGGCCATGATACGTAAATTCATCAACGAATTCTCCAGTAATTGGGACCTAGTGTTGCAGCAGTTGCTGTTTGCCTACAGGGCTGTACCACATCCCAGTTTAGGGTTTTCACCATTTGAACTTGTGTATGGTCACGAGGTTAAGGGACCATTACAGTTGGTGAAGCAGCAATGGGAGGGGTTTACGCCTTCTCCAGGAACTAACATTCTGGACTTTGTAAGCAACCTACAAAGCACCCTCCGACACTCTTTAGCCCTTGCTAGAGAGAACCTAAAGGATGCTCAAAAAAAGCAAAAGGCCTGGTATGACAGACATGCCAGAGATCGGTCCTTCAAGGTAGGAGACCAGGTTATGGTCTTGAAGGCGCAACAGGCCCATAAGATGGAAGCATCATGGGAAGGGCCCTTCACGGTCCAAGAGCGCCTGGGAGCTGTAAACTACCTCATAGCATTTCCCAATTCCTCACTAAAGCCTAAAGTGTACCATGTTAATTCTCTCAAGCCTTTCTATTCCAGAGACTTACAGGTTTGTCAGTTTACAGTCCAGGGAGAGGATGCTGAGTGGCCTGACGGTGTCTACTACGACGGGAAAAAAGACGGTGGCGTGGAAGAGGTGAACCTCTCAACCACCCTGGAACGTCTGCAGCGGCAACAAATTAAGGAGCTGTGCACTAGCTTCGCCCCATTGTTCTCAGCCACCCCAGAACGGACTGAACGGGCATACCACTCCATTGATACAGGTAATGCTCACCCAATCAGAACCCCACCCTACCGAGTGTCTCCTCATGCCCAAGCTGCTATAGAACGGGAAATCCAAAACATGCTACAGATGGGTATAATCCGCTCATCTACCAGTGCATGGGCATCTCCAGTGGTTCTGGTACCCAAACCAGATGGGGAAATACGCTTTTGCGTGGACTACCGTAAGCTCAATGCTGTAACTCGTCCGGACAACTATCCAATGCCACGTACCGATGAGCTATTGGAAAAGTTGGGACGTGCCCAGTTCATCTCTACAATAGACTTAACCAAGGGGTACTGGCAAGTACCGCTAGATGAACCTGCCAAGGAGAGGTCAGCATTCGTCACCCATGCAGGGGTGTATGAATTCAATGTCCTTCCTTTCGGCCTTCGAAATGCACCCGCCACCTTCCAGAGGCTGGTAGATGGTCTACTAGCTGGACTGGGAAAATTTGCAGTTGCCTACCTCGATGATGTGGCCATTTTTTCAGACTCCTGGCCCAAACACCTACTACACCTGGAAAAGGTCTTTGAGCGCATCAGGCAGGCAGGACTAACTGTTAAGGCCAAAAAGTGTCAAATAGGCCAAAACAGAGTGACTTACCTGGGGCACCAGGTGGGTCGAGGAACCATAAACCCCCTACAGGCCAAGGTAGATGCTATCCAAAAGTGGCCTGTCCCACGGTCCAAGAAGCAGGTCCAATCCTTCTTAGGCTTGGCCGGATACTACAGGCGATTTGTACCACACTACAGCCAAATCGCTGCCCCACTGACCGACCTGACCAAAAAGACCCAGCCAAATGCAGTTAAGTGGACTGATGAGTGTCAAAAGGCCTTTACCCAACTTAAGGCAACGCTCATGTCTGACCCTGTGCTCAGGGCCCCGGATTTTGACAAGCCATTCCTAGTAACCACGGATGCATCTGAGCGTGGTATAGGAGCAGTGCTCATGCAGGAAGCAACAGATCACAACTTCCATCCTGTCGTGTTTCTCAGCAAGAAACTGTCTGAGAGGGAAAGTCACTGGTCAGTCAGTGAAAAGGAATGCTATGCCATTGTGTACGCCCTGGAAAAGCTACGCCCATATGTTTGGGGACGGCGGTTCCAACTACAAACTGACCATGCTGCACTAAAGTGGCTTCATACTGCCAAGGGGAACAACAAGAAACTTCTTCGTTGGAGTTTAGCTCTCCAAGATTTTGATTTTGAAATTCAACACATCACAGGAGCTTCTAATAAAGTTGCTGATGCACTCTCCCGTGAGAGTTTCCCAGAATTCAGTAGTTAAAAAGTGTTCTTAAAATGTAGAAGTCTGTTAGTTATATACTTAGGAGTATATGTAAAGGTGTATGTGTTGTATTAATCTGTTTATTTTCAAGTTCTAGAAGGAAATCGCCGCCAGTGAGATTCCCCACTGTCTGCAATTTGGGGGGCGTGTCATAAACAGATAGCTAAGGGTTAATGTCTCTTTCACCTGAAGCACCTGACCAGAGGACCAATCAGGAAACCGGATTTTTTCAACTTTGGGTGGAGGGAATTGTGTCTCTGTGTCTTTGTTTTCCGTCTGCCTACCTTCTCTGAGCTTTGGAGAGGTAGCTCTACTTTCTAGTCTTCTGTTTCTAAGTGTAAGGACAAAGAGATCAGATAGTAAGTTCTATGGTTTTCTTTTCTTTGGTATTTGCATGAATATAAGTGCTGGAGTGCTTTGATTTGTATTCTTTGGAATAAGGCTGTTTATTCAATATTCTTTTAAGCAATTGACCCTGTGTTGTATCATCTAATACAGAGAGAACATTTGTACTTATTTTTCTTTCTTTTTATATAAAGCTTTCTTTTAAGACCTGTTGGAGTTTTTCTTTACTGCAGGGAAATTGAGTCTGTACTCACCAGGGAATTGGTGGGAGGAAGAAATCAGGGGAGATCTGTGTGTGTTGAAGTGGCTAGCCTGATTTTGCATTCCCTCTGGGGGAATAGGAAAGTACTTTTTGTTTCCAGGATTGGGAACAGAGAGGGAGATTCACTCTGTTTGGATTCACAGAGCTTGTGTCTGTGTATCTCTCCAGGAGCACCTGGAGGGGGGAAGGGAAAAAGGATTATTTCCCTTTGTTGTGAGACTCAAGGGATTTGGGTCTTGGGGTCCCCAGGAAAGGTTTTTCAGGGGGACCGGAGTGCCCCAAAACACTCTAATTTTTTGGGTGGTGGCAGCAGGTACCAGGTCCAAGCAGGTAACTAAGCTTGGAGGATTTCATGCTAACCCCCATATTTTGGACGCTAAGGTCCAAATCTGGGACTAAGGTTATTACATGGTGGCAGTGGGTGGGAGATAGACAGAATCCAGAAGCCAGTAGGAATATTATATTTTTCTTTTCTCTGCTAAGGGCTTTTTAGCAGAGAGAAACAGTTGGTTTTAAAAGGGAACCAGAGAGAATTTTTTTTTTCTGCTCTCTCTGGCAGTTTGTGGCTTGCATGTTAAGCGAGAAGCCATTAAGAGGCTGTTGAGCGTCTTTTGTCATGCAATAGCCCTCCCATTAGGAAGCAAGTACCGGCACTTATATGCATGCAAATAAAGTGGTTTTTCTGGTTTCCTTTCATTGAACATTAGCTAGAGAGAGAAAAGGAAAAAAGCACTGTTGCTAGGCAGACTTCAGGAGGCAACAGAACCTGCAGTTCAGAAGATAAACACCGGAGGGCACCCCAACACAAGAAAACAGGAACCATGACTTCTAAGGCAAAAATTGAGGCCGAAGAACAAATCAAAGAAGCTGAACACAGGCGACAGATGGAGATGAAAGAAAAGGAAGAAAGCATGAAACTGGCAGCCTTCCAAAGAGAACAGGCAGCCCAAGAGGCAGCACACAAAAGAAAACTAGAAGAAGAAGAGATAGCCTACCGAAGGAAACAAGCAGAAGAAGAGTTGGCCCACCACCGAGAAATGGAAAAACACCAAAAAGAAATGGAAAAACAACAAAAAGAAATGGAAAAACAACAAAAAGAGAATGAAGAGAAGGAAAAACAGAGAAAACATGAACTGGAGTTGGTAAAAGCTGGGCTGCATGTGCCAGCCAACCCTAACAACCCGGCGCCAAATATTGCTCCACAGCACAGGAAATTTCCCACCTACAAGGCAGGTGATGACACCGAGGCCTTCTTGGAAAACTTTGAAAGAGCCTGTCTTGGGTACAGCATTCCCGAAGACCAGTACATGGTAGAATTGAGGTCACAGCTCAGTGGACCTTTAGCAGAGGTGGCAGCTGAAATGCCTAAGCACCAAATGAATGACTATAAACTTTTTCTAACCAAGGCCAGATACAGGATGGGGATAACCCCAGATCATGCCCGTCGGCGCTTCAGAACCCAAAAGTGGAAACCAGAGGTGTCATTTCCCAAACACGCCTACTACATTGCAAAAAACTATGAGGCCTGGCTAACAGGAAACAACATTCAAACCTTGGAAGAACTGAACCTCCTCATACAAATGGAGCAGTTCTTGGATGGTGTTCCTGAAGACATCACACGGTACATACAAGATGGAAACCCCAAGAATATCGCTGAGGCGGGGGAGATTGGAGCCAAATGGATGGAACTGGCAGAAAGCAAGAAAGCTACTGTCAAGGGGAACGATTACCCCAGGGGGCACACAGACCATAAACCCTACAACCGAGGACAGCCAAAGACCCCACATACCACCCAAGTAAAGCCACAGATACCCTACCCTTCAACCTCACCAGTCTCCAGTAACTCACCTCGGCCCAGTGACCCATCAGATGGAAGATGCTTTAAGTGTAATGAACTGGGACATATCAAGGCCAAGTGTCCCAAGAACACCATGCGAGTGCAATTCATTACACCACCATCACACCAAAGATCCCCTGGCCCGGATGCCTCTCAAATACCCTTGGAGCGAAGGGAAAATTTGAGAGTGGGCGGAAAGAAGGTTACTGCGTGGAGAGACACGGGGGCACAAGTGTCAGCTATCCACCAATCCTTCGTTGACCCCAAATTCATCAACCCAAAGGCCAAAGTTACAATTTACCCCTTCATGTCACAAGCTGTAGACTTGCCTACAGCTCAACTGCCTGTCCAGTACAAAGGCTGGTCAGGAATGTGGACTTTTGCAGTCTATGACAATTATCCTATCCCCATGCTACTGGGGGAAGACTTGGCCAACCAGGTGAGGCGGGCCAAGAGAGTGGGAATGGTTACACGTAGCCAAACCAGGCAAGCTTCCAGACCCATTCCTGTTCCTGAGCCGTCCACAGAGGCCCCGTCTGTGTTACCAGAGACCCAGACAGAGGTAGTGGACCCGGATTCCATGCCTACCACTGAAACAGCCACAGCATCTCCAGTCCCAGGCCCGGAACTGGAACAACAACCAGCACCAGCAAGTGCAACTACATCTTCAAACTCAACGCCAGAGGGCGCCAGCGAGCCAAAACTGGCAGAAGCGACAGACAGCCATACCCAAAAGGCTCAGCCAGAGCCTGAAATACCCTCAGGTGCACCAGCGGAGAGCGGTTCACCAGCAACGGAAACAACCCCATCACCTACATCGCTTCCAGAGGGACCAAGCCCAAGTCCACAGTCTGAGGAAGAACTGGTGACCCCAGCCTCAAGGGAGCAGTTCCAGACTGAACAGGAAGCGGATGACAGCCTTCAGAAAGCGTGGGCAGCGGCACGGAGCACCCCACCGCCTCTCAGCTCTTCTAATCGATCCCGGTTTGTTATAGACCAAGGACTTTTGTACAAGGAAATTCTTTCTGGTGGACACCGGGAAGAATGGCAGCCGCAAAAACAGTTGGTGGTTCCAACTAAGTACCGGGGGAAGCTCTTAAGCTTAGCCCATGATCATCCCAGTGGCCATGCTGGGGTGAACAGAACCAAGGACCGGTTGGGGAAGTCCTTCCACTGGGAGGGGATGGGCAAGGACGTTGCCAAGTATGTCCGGTCTTGTGAGGTATGCCAAAGAGTGGGTAAGCCTCAAGACCAGGTCAAGGCCCCTCTCCAGCCACTCCCCATAACTGAGGTCCCATTTCAGCAAGTAGCTGTGGATATTCTGGGCCCTTTCCCAAAAAAGACGCCCAGAGGAAAGCAGTACGTACTGACTTTAGTGGACTTTGCTACCCGATGGCCAGAAGCAGTCGCTCTAGGCAACACCAGGGCTAACACTGTGTGCCTGGCCCTAACAGACATCTTTGCCAGGGTAGGTTGGCCCTGCGACATCCTTACAGATTCAGGGTCTAATTTCCTGGCAGGGACCATGGAAAAACTGTGGGAAACTCATGGGGTGAATCACTTGGTTGCCACCCCGTACCACCATCAAACCAATGGCCTGGTGGAAAGGTTCAATGGAACTTTGGGGGCCATGATACGTAAATTCATCAACGAATTCTCCAGTAATTGGGACCTAGTGTTGCAGCAGTTGCTGTTTGCCTACAGGGCTGTACCACATCCCAGTTTAGGGTTTTCACCATTTGAACTTGTGTATGGTCACGAGGTTAAGGGACCATTACAGTTGGTGAAGCAGCAATGGGAGGGGTTTACGCCTTCTCCAGGAACTAACATTCTGGACTTTGTAAGCAACCTACAAAGCACCCTCCGACACTCTTTAGCCCTTGCTAGAGAGAACCTAAAGGATGCTCAAAAAAAGCAAAAGGCCTGGTATGACAGACATGCCAGAGATCGGTCCTTCAAGGTAGGAGACCAGGTTATGGTCTTGAAGGCGCAACAGGCCCATAAGATGGAAGCATCATGGGAAGGGCCCTTCACGGTCCAAGAGCGCCTGGGAGCTGTAAACTACCTCATAGCATTTCCCAATTCCTCACTAAAGCCTAAAGTGTACCATGTTAATTCTCTCAAGCCTTTCTATTCCAGAGACTTACAGGTTTGTCAGTTTACAGTCCAGGGAGAGGATGCTGAGTGGCCTGACAGTGTCTACTACGACGGGAAAAAAGACGGTGGCGTGGAAGAGGTGAACCTCTCAACCACCCTGGAACGTCTGCAGCGGCAACAAATTAAGGAGCTGTGCACTAGCTTCGCCCCATTGTTCTCAGCCACCCCAGAACGGACTGAACGGGCATACCACTCCATTGATACAGGTAATGCTCACCCAATCAGAACCCCACCCTACCGAGTGTCTCCTCATGCCCAAGCTGCTATAGAACGGGAAATCCAAAACATGCTACAGATGGGTATAATCCGCTCATCTACCAGTGCATGGGCATCTCCAGTGGTTCTGGTACCCAAACCAGATGGGGAAATACGCTTTTGCGTGGACTACCGTAAGCTCAATGCTGTAACTCGTCCGGACAACTATCCAATGCCACGTACCGATGAGCTATTGGAAAAGTTGGGACGTGCCCAGTTCATCTCTACAATAGACTTAACCAAGGGGTACTGGCAAGTACCGCTAGATGAACCTGCCAAGGAGAGGTCAGCATTCGTCACCCATGCAGGGGTGTATGAATTCAATGTCCTTCCTTTCGGCCTTCGAAATGCACCCGCCACCTTCCAGAGGCTGGTAGATGGTCTACTAGCTGGACTGGGAAAATTTGCAGTTGCCTACCTCGATGATGTGGCCATTTTTTCAGACTCCTGGCCCAAACACCTACTACACCTGGAAAAGGTCTTTGAGCGCATCAGGCAGGCAGGACTAACTGTTAAGGCCAAAAAGTGTCAAATAGGCCAAAACAGAGTGACTTACCTGGGGCACCAGGTGGGTCGAGGAACCATAAACCCCCTACAGGCCAAGGTAGATGCTATCCAAAAGTGGCCTGTCCCACGGTCCAAGAAGCAGGTCCAATCCTTCTTAGGCTTGGCCGGATACTACAGGCGATTTGTACCACACTACAGCCAAATCGCTGCCCCACTGACCGACCTGACCAAAAAGACCCAGCCAAATGCAGTTAAGTGGACTGATGAGTGTCAAAAGGCCTTTACCCAACTTAAGGCAACGCTCATGTCTGACCCTGTGCTCAGGGCCCCGGATTTTGACAAGCCATTCCTAGTAACCACGGATGCATCTGAGCGTGGTATAGGAGCAGTGCTCATGCAGGAAGCAACAGATCACAACTTCCATCCTGTCGTGTTTCTCAGCAAGAAACTGTCTGAGAGGGAAAGTCACTGGTCAGTCAGTGAAAAGGAATGCTATGCCATTGTGTACGCCCTGGAAAAGCTACGCCCATATGTTTGGGGACGGCGGTTCCAACTACAAACTGACCATGCTGCACTAAAGTGGCTTCATACTGCCAAGGGGAACAACAAGAAACTTCTTCGTTGGAGTTTAGCTCTCCAAGATTTTGATTTTGAAATTCAACACATCACAGGAGCTTCTAATAAAGTTGCTGATGCACTCTCCCGTGAGAGTTTCCCAGAATTCAGTAGTTAAAAAGTGTTCTTAAAATGTAGAAGTCTGTTAGTTATATACTTAGGAGTATATGTAAAGGTGTATGTGTTGTATTAATCTGTTTATTTTCAAGTTCTAGAAGGAAATCGCCGCCAGTGAGATTCCCCACTGTCTGCAATTTGGGGGGCGTGTCATAAACAGATAGCTAAGGGTTAATGTCTCTTTCACCTGAAGCACCTGACCAGAGGACCAATCAGGAAACCGGATTTTTTCAACTTTGGGTGGAGGGAATTGTGTCTCTGTGTCTTTGTTTTCCGTCTGCCTACCTTCTCTGAGCTTTGGAGAGGTAGCTCTACTTTCTAGTCTTCTGTTTCTAAGTGTAAGGACAAAGAGATCAGATAGTAAGTTCTATGGTTTTCTTTTCTTTGGTATTTGCATGAATATAAGTGCTGGAGTGCTTTGATTTGTATTCTTTTGGAATAAGGCTGTTTATTCAATATTCTTTTAAGCAATTGACCCTGTGTTGTATCATCTAATACAGAGAGAACATTTGTACTTATTTTTCTTTCTTTTTATATAAAGCTTTCTTTTAAGACCTGTTGGAGTTTTTCTTTACTGCAGGGAAATTGAGTCTGTACTCACCAGGGAATTGGTGGGAGGAAGAAATCAGGGGAGATCTGTGTGTGTTGAAGTGGCTAGCCTGATTTTGCATTCCCTCTGGGGGAATAGGAAAGTACTTTTTGTTTCCAGGATTGGGAACAGAGAGGGAGATTCACTCTGTTTGGATTCACAGAGCTTGTGTCTGTGTATCTCTCCAGGAGCACCTGGAGGGGGGAAGGGAAAAAGGATTATTTCCCTTTGTTGTGAGACTCAAGGGATTTGGGTCTTGGGGTCCCCAGGAAAGGTTTTTCAGGGGGACCGGAGTGCCCCAAAACACTCTAATTTTTTGGGTGGTGGCAGCAGGTACCAGGTCCAAGCAGGTAACTAAGCTTGGAGGATTTCATGCTAACCCCCATATTTTGGACGCTAAGGTCCAAATCTGGGACTAAGGTTATTACAATACCGAACTATATTTTCAAAGCAGAATTCTTTACATTCTCCAGGCTGCCACAGATTAGACTAGCTGGTGGCAATATCTTTTAAATATCAAATAAAACAAATGATGATATTCTTTCCGTCAAGGGCTCTACCTCCTAATTTTATTTCTTTTAGCTCCAGGCTAATGATGTTGCTCCTGAATCAACAATGAGTCATGTCTCTTCAGCAGCCTGTATCTTAGGTTTGTTTTTTTAAAATAGCCTATTCATCCTCTTTGTTACATTGGCTTGAGATTAGAAATGCATAATCAATCCCCCTACTTCCATCTCTTTCACATTTTCAGGACTTCTCAAAGCTGTTACCCTTTGGATAATAAAGATCTGGAATTTTGTACTTTAAAATCTAGTGTCAGTGAATAGCTCAACTGGAATATCAACCCACATTTTCTTTCTCCAAGAATCCTCTGAAATGTGGGCACTTTTTTTTTCTTTAAGTTGTGCTGAGTCTTCTAGAAGTGGAGAAGTACAGATATATTTATGGACTAGTGGCTGTGTAAGCATTCCTAAGAATGCTGCACTGGAGGCAGCTGGGAGCACTGTCAGAAGCTGTGTGCATAAGCTTCCAGAGGGCGGGGAATACGTTACCTCACACATTATTTGAGTGACCACCAACCCTACTGCTAATTCATGGAGCAGCAATGATGACCTTTAGAGGGAGCAGTGTCCAGGCTTCCTAGGATCAAAGGGAGAGTCATGCTGGCACAGAAATTAAGTAGAAATGGGAGAACTGTAGAGAACACTCTCTCTTCCTGCCCTCTAAAGAGAGATTGAGACTGAAAACTCCTGCATAAAATCAGACCTGACATTTACGTAAGTGGTTATTTGGAGGATGTCTTTGAGCACTCTCTAGAGCAGGGATGGGGAACCTTTTTTCTATCAGGGGCCATTGACCTACAGAAAAAAATCAGGTGGGCCACACACAGCCCTGCAGATGGGCGAGCTGGCGCTTGGAGCTCCAACTCTGCAGGGGTGCAGAGCCTCTGGGCTTCTGCTAGGCTCCAGGGTGGGGACAGAAATGAGGGGTTCAGGGAGTGGAAGGGGGCTCCAGTTGGGCGTGCAGGCTCTGGGGTGGGGCTGAGGGGTTGGGGTACAAGGTCTGGGAAGGAGTTAGGGTATAGGAGGGGGTTCTGACCTGGGGCAGGGGTTCAGGGTGCAGGCTCCAGGGCTAAGGCAGACTCTCTGCCTGCTCTGGCTCAGCTCTGCTCCCAAAAATGGCCAGCATGTCCGGCTCCTAGGCAGAGGAGGCCAGGGGCCCACTGGCAGCCAGCGCCCCCACATCCCCCCAGCGCCTCCCATCTGCGGGCGGCCCTGCCGATCAACTCCTCCCGCTCCCTCCCACATCCGCCGCAATCAGCTATTCCGTGGTGTGCAGGAGCCGCTGGGGGAGGGGGCAGAGCAGGGACAGGGCATGCTCGGGGGAGGGGCAGAATTGGGCAAGAAGAGGTGGGAGAGGGCTTAGGAGATGGGGTGGAGGTGGGGCTTGGGCAGAGTGGTAGGTTGAACACTCCCAGGGCCTGGAGAAAGCTGGCATCTGCCTGTGCCATCTTGCACTGCTCTCAATCTTCTTTTAAATGCGAGATGGAAAAATGCAGGAGCGACCCTAAGGGATGAAGGGAAACTCTACAAATCCTAAGGCAGACAAACAGGGCATAAGCCTGTAAGTCCCTCAATGGAGAAAGTGAGGGAGATGTACCACATCCTACTGCGCAGAGGCCCCACACCTTACCCCTCTTTACCCATCTGGTGTAAAGAGAGTGTGAGATAACCCCAAAGATGCCAGAGAGGTAAACAAGCCTGCTATGACTCTCTGAAGAACTGGGTGAGAGGATGCCTGATTTGCAGGCCACTGGGCCTCCTTTTAATTTCTGGTGATGATGTATAATTTTTTTTTTGAGGAGAGATGGTGGCCTCCATGGACTCTGGCTGCTTAGCTGAACTTCCAGTGTTATGAAACCTTGCATAGGAATTGAGATATTCAGAGTAACAATCACCTAAAACTCCCTAATATGCACACATGACATCCCGCTCCCTGGGGAGCCCCAAAACCATGGCTTCTTCTCTGAATTATCCCAATAACATTTTGGTATATGTTGACAACCGTGAAATGAGTCACTGGAAATCACTCTACTGAGAGGACAGTCTACCTTACTGGAGAAGTCACATGCCTTGACTGGAATGAGCCTACAACTATCATCTCACCTCACCTCCCTCACAGCATGTTCTTTTGTGAAAACAGAGGTTCAGTGCCTCAGGATGTAACACTTCATGTCAGAGCAGTTTAATCCTATCAGGCAGGGAAGGAAACTCTCTTCTGGGGCTATGGTTATTGTTTTCTTTTTCAACTCCCGTTTAGTGTTACTGAAAACAGATTTGATCTTGTGATAGCAACAACAAAGGCCCCTTTAAAAGAAGACCAGCCCTAAGGCAGCAGTGGTCGCCTCTTCAGTGAGAATTGCTGAGCCCCATATGCAACGAATATGGAAAGCACAAGCAAGAATGGTCCACATTCCTCACCCCTTAGCTGCAGGGGATGAGAGACATGACAGGGGCTCTGACAACCAAATGACAGAAGGGGACACATTCTGAATTTGGCCCATGAAGTTCCCACTTACACTGGACACGTGCCAAGAGCTTCCTTCATTTTTATGCCTGATGCTGCTGGTGAAAACTTTGTTAAAAGTTATTTCTGAATATTTAATAAATATTTCAATACTGTGAATCATTAGAATGAATGGTTTGTGCTATGTGCTGTCACAGTGTGTTCCTCCTTTATCCACATGTGCCAAGTCTGCAGATTAATAGATGTGGCTATGTGAAGGAGGAGGAATGTGCTTCTCATTCTGCTGACAAAATGCTCCTTTGGATGAGAATTTAATTTGGATGAGACATAAAACTGGCTTCCTTTCTGCCCATCACTGATGACTGTCTGGGTGCCAGTTAAAGACCCCTTACAACTGTTCTAACAAAGCTACAAGCCTATTTATAGAGACATATACTTTACTCATACTACCAAATGCTTGAAAAATGAGGAAGTGGAGAGACTGTAAACCTGATTGCTGGTCAAGTGCTTTAAATTTCAAAATTTTGCTTTGAAAGAAAAATAATCTTTATTGTTTATTAAAATCAAAGGTGGGCTAATGCACCCCTGAATTTAGGGAATAGCTCTGAATCCAAACTTAGGGATAGTTCTTCTCTATAATGGACCTGAATGAAAACTCTAGATCCAAAACCCACAAACTTTGAGGGAGTTCAGATTTGGTTCCAAACTTTGAAGTCATCTGTCTTAAAATAAGAGGCATGTAGTGCATATATTTGGCACAAGGGAAATCAGGTTTGGAAAAAAGGACAATGGGCAATTCTCTCTGGGTCACCTGTTCTTTTCTTTTGATTTGTCCTTCAGATATTGTATGAATTTGTCCTCCAAGCAGTATGTAAACTCTAATGAAGTCCATGAGTATCATTTTCCTCTTCCTCCCCCCGCACCAGAAACTGGAAGACACTGTGAAAAATTTTTCCACGCTTCAGATCACAATCGCAGTAGTAATGGACAACTAGGGGCATTTATGGGAATTTTAAGCCTGAAACTGAGGAAGGGGGAAACTGTATCAGGCCTCCTAGTTCTTTAGCATGAAGGGAACTAATGAGGGAAGAGGTTATTTAAAGTCAATTCCATGAACAAGGAGTTAAGGTTTTCACAACCAAATATGCAGTATTTCATGTCTTTTCCTACTGTGAAAGCCCTACCACATGCTGGCTTTGTCTACTGCCCTCGTTTACAGTGCCCCAGTTTTTGCTCACATTTTGTGCATTCAAATATTCATATTTGCAGAAGCAATAGTTTGTGCAAGCACAGCAGAATTTGGAGGCACACAAGAATTTGGGTGACCAAAGCCAAGCGGAAACTCAGAGTTCCATATGAAAAATGTGACCCATACTGTTAAATGAAGTTGAGCTGTGAATGGTCATTATTGTAGGTAGAGTAGCATGTTAGCACTCATGTGGCAGTCTAGTGCAGTGGTTCCCAAACTTGTTCCACCGCTTGTGCAGGGAAAGCCCCTGGCGGGCTGGGCCGGTTTGTGTACCTGCTGCATCCGCAGGTTCGGCCGATTGCAGCTCCCAGTGGCCAAGGTTTGCTGCTCCAGGCCAATGGGAGCTGCTGGAAGTGGCGAGGGCCAAGCCACCACGCGTGCCATAGGTTGCCTAACCCTGTTCTAACACACTCATTCTGTGATTTTTTTTCCTCACAGTCATTTCTGCTATTAAGTATCAGGGGGTAGCCGTGTTAGTCTGTATCCACAAAAAGAACAAGGAGTCCAGTGGCACCTTAAAGACTACAGATTTATTTGGGCATAAGCTTTCGTGGGTAAAAAACCCACGAAAGCTTATGCCCAAATATTTCTGCTATTGTATCTTAACAATTTCATTAAGTCATTGCTGTATATTTGTTCCCAAGAAGCCAGTACAGTAGAACCTCAGAGTTACACACACCTTCGGAATGGAGGTTGTTTGTAACTCTGGGCTTGGCTACACTTGCGAGTTGCAGCGCATTAAAGGAGCCCCGGGCGCACTAGCTCACTACCCATTCACACTGGCAAGGCAGGTAGAGCACTCTGATTCCACGGCTAGAGCACTGCTGGTACTCCACCTCGGTGAGCAGAATAACGGAATAATATTTGATGTGCCCCCACTGGAGCGCCCCAGCATCAGTGTGAACAAGGTGTTGCATTACTACGCTCTGATCAGCCTCCAGAAACATCCCATAATCCCCTTAAGTCAAGTGGCCACTCTTGTCATTCTTTTGGATATGGTCTGTGAAAGTTCCGTTTGAGAGCCGGCATGCTTATCTGCTCCGAGACAAAGCAACCATTTCTGTGGAATGCTGTGTGTGTGAGAGAGAGAGGCGGGGCGGGGGGAGGAAGTCTGCTGCTGTCTGAACTTACAAGACAGCATGCTGACATGCTCTCAGCTCCCCAAAAACCCACTCCCTCTCCCCCCACATATACACAACACACTCCCTGTCACACTCCACCCCACTCCCCCCATTTGAAAAGTATGTTGCAGCCACATGCATGCTGGCATAGCTACCACAATGCACTGCTCTCTATGGCCGTTGCAAAAGCTGGTAATGTGGCCACGCCAGTGGTTTGTCAGCTGTCAGCGTGGACAGACTACAGCGCTTTACGAAGGCTGGTTTAACTCCAAGTGCTCTACATATGCAAGTGTAGCCATGCCCTCTGAAATGTTCGTAGCTCTGAATAAAACATTACAGTTGTTCTTTCAAAAGTTTACAACTGAATCTTGACTTAATACAGCATTGAAACTTCACTAAGCAGAAGAAAAATGCTGCTTTTAAACATCTTAATTTAAATGAAACAAGAACAGAAACAGTTTCCTTACCTTGTCCAATCTTTTTTTTAAACTTTCCCTTTATTTTTTTAGTAGTTTCTGTTGAACACAGTAACGTACTGTATTTTGCTTTCTTTCTTTTTTTTTGGTCTCTGTTGTTGCCTGCTTGCGTACTTCTGGTTCCAAATGTGAGGTGTGTAGTTGACCAGTCAGTTAATAATTCTGGTGTTTGTAACTCTGAGGTTCTACTGAATACGATATGCCTATCATTTCAGCGAGTTTGATAATATTATTGTAAGGGCAGGAAAAACCATCAAAAGTAATGTCCTAAAACATTAGCCAGGCTTCTCAAGGGTTTGAGCCTGAAACAAGAAAAAAAAATTGGTTGGTTTTGTTTTAAGAAATTACTGTCTTGCCTTAAAAAAAAAAAAAAAGGTTAAAAAAGTTGTGTAGAGGTGACCATTAAAATGATAATAAACCGTTGTGTCATGACACCAAAAGAAGCTGGCATGTGACGTGCCTTTTACTTCAGTGTGGGGCACCTCACAGATACTAGAAAATAGCTACACTTCCTGCTCTTTTTCCCCCTAAACGCTGGATCTATTCCTAGTTTTTGTAGTATAAAAGAACTGTTATCTTTTTGCCAGGCAACTAATAACAAAAGTTCTGAAGTAGACACAAAACACAAAGGGCTAATATTCCTAAAGGAGAAATACATTAATGTCTTAGTCATCATTCATTATTATATTTTTAAATTACTCTGCTGGTTACAACAGTGGCTGCAGACACTGTATATAAAACCAGCTCAGGTGTTACTAGTTGCAGAGAAATTACCATATTCCCTATTTGTACCAGAAAAGATGCCAGTGACAATTTCAATAAGAATAGTAGGCTCAGTGGAAAATTTGTACACTAGAGCAGCAAATCTTTAAATTTTTTTCTGCAATATGGAATTTATGATTCTCATGTTTATTGTCAGTTCAACTTGGTATTACAGAGGAATGAGAGCATCCTACTGTGTAATGGATAAAATTCACATAAATGTGACAAATATTCTTGTACATACAGTATGTTCCTTTGTGGTTTATCAGTGTTTTAAAAGGTACTCACTTATAAAAATTGTTTTAAGGAAATTTTAAAGACAAAAGTAAAAGAGGTAGGGAATCTTTCCAGGTTACTGAAAGATCAAATAAAATGGCCTACGTGGGGGGTAAGTGGAATTCAAAGATGATAGCTGAGATTCTGCACTCCAGTCTTTCATTCAAGCGAATAAAGGTGATGAAGAATTAGTTTTACAAAAATAAAGATACCATAGAACACACAACCAGCTGCAAAAATCTTTACAAACTCGACCTAGGCAAGAGTTCTGAGGATCCCCATTGCACTGAGGCGACAATTGAGGCAAAAAGGTCAAGGTTGGGATTTTCAAGTGGGCCAAAGAGAATTATACACCCAATTCCCACTGAGTTTCAATAGGATTAGAGTGGCTAACACCTTTTGAAAATTTCAGCCTCAGTGATTTATGCAAGCTCAGAGGGAGTCAGTGTCTAGGTTAGATAAAATTAGCACTCAGGAGCTTGGTTCTCTGCTCCTTGCATCTTGGGTATGTATTTACACCTGTACAAAATGAATGTAAAATGCTACTATTCTGATCTGGTAACATTTTTCACCCATGTCACACTCACTGTGTGCACATTTGCATGACTGTGGAAGACAATGGAGCATCAAGTGTAAAGAGTACCTGGTTACTTGTCCTATGCTCAGGTCACTAGACTATACCTCTCCTCTCCTTTTCACTATCTCTTGCCTTGTCTACGCACAATGTTACGTTGCTTAAAAGAGAGATGTGGTTTTAAAATGATTTAGTTAAACTGGTGCAACTGTGTGGGCACTCTTAAGTCTGTTTAAATCTGACCTGGTTTAGCACACAAGCTAAACTGATACAACCAGTCTTATTGATAAAAGTGTGCCCATACAGGGGTTTAAACAGCAGTTGCACAAAGTCAATTTTAAATCATTTTGAGTTAAACTATGCTGCTTCTGAGTGTAAAGAAGTCCTTCAATATCTTTCCTAATTTTGAGTTAGCACTTATGGACTGTCAGGAGGTCATCTAGTCCCACCCCCTGCTCAACACAGGACTGATCCCCAAATGGCCCCCTCAAGGACTGAGCTCACAATCCTGGGTTTAGCAGGCCAATGCTCAAACCACTGAGCTATCCCTGCCCACTCTTTCTTTAGCAATAGCTAAAGAAAATAAGAACAGACCACAACCTGTTGGAAAATGTTTGCAAGAAAAACTTGAGAATTACTCCTGATTTAACTGATGTAAGTGAGATCAGTGTGAGGCAAATATAGGACCAGATTCACGAGTACACTTCAGCTGCTTTGTGAATCTCTGACAATGGATCAAATTCTGCTACCAGATTTGTGCGTGGGGCTATTGATGTCAGTGGGAGATGGACATATGTATCCTAGGGCAGAATTTGGCCCACTGACTTTAATGGGCCAATTCAGCAACAGAAACACAATCACAATTTGAAACTGGTTCTTATTTCTTATACCAAGACACAGAGAAGGAAATTGCCAAATGAAAAAGGTACTAAAGGACAATTAATTCTTTTTACGTCTCATTTCCGAGCTAAGGCTCTGGTTGAAGGAAAACACAAGCATTGAAAAAGGTAAAGGAAATACCCTTAGGAGCAATACTTGTGTACATTTGCACCCAATAACTGTGCACACCTGTACCCAATCCTTGTGTACACATCTACACTCACTACCTGCCTACAAAAGTACAAAATACACCTACACCACAGCCTGAATTTGACAACTTTCTGGACACTATACAAGATGTTATGACACACTAGGCTATGAAAGGAGCAGAGGTGCCTAGAGTGTGCTAGGATGGGAAGCATTGTTGAGAGTTGGGGTGTGAAGCAGAACCCTTTCTGTACTTACAGTCAGTGGTGGGAGTGTTGTGGTGGGACAGGAATGTCCGTTTGTGGTCTTTTGACCTTCTGAGCGGTGCTGATATTCATTTTATTCATATAGCACCCAGAACTCTGGGGAGATGCTTTATAAATATTCATTTTTAAAGGTTCCACAAACCCAAGAATCCCTGGTCTCTAGGGCACAGTGCAGCTGAATTCTGTAGCAAATTGTAAGCTTTGCAGCAGTATGAAATACAGCAAGAAACACTGTGAAAATCAGGGTTATTTAAAACTAAATGATTGATGGACACAGCTTCATCAGCTGTGTCAATATTTAATTTAATAAAAGCTTGTGTAACTGACTGCTGTCATATTTCCAGGTTGCTGCAGAAACTAGTATTGATTTCCATCCCACCTCCTCCTGGCTGCTGGGAGGATGTTGCGGGAATGGGCTTTAACGCCTGACTGCTGAGATTCTGGGAAGGAGGGAAGAAGACAGGACACTGATCTGGAATAACTTAGTAGGAAGACAGCAGTGGATGGGGTGGGATAGAAGATCTGACACAGCGCAGCTGTGGAGGGTTTTAGAGGGAGTGAACACTGCTTGGAAATATTAACTCGCTCAAGAGTTATGTGGTGTCCTGACCTGAGAGCAGTAGGCTGTGGAATGCAGCTGCTCTCCTTTCACTCCCTTCCATCCCTAGGCCCATCCTCAAATTTCTGCACAATCTACACAACTCATACAGAGGGTTTTCCATCGGATCCTAGGGACTGAGGAACAAACAGGGCTGTGGAACCAGCACACCAACGTGTTCTATCAGCTTTAGCTGCCCTCCAATAGTAGCACTAACGGATGATACTCTTGTCGTTTCATAAAACACTCAATAGTCTTGACCTTTTTACTGATTTTAGGTGCTGTGGCTGCTTAAGTTCAAGGTATTTCCTTCAACAGCGTTTAGCTACAAAGCTTCTTGAAGTCAAGTTAAAATGCATTTAACTTAGTACAGTACTTATCTTGTGGTCTCACTCTAGTCATGTCTCTAATTATATCATAGGCTAAGTCATTTGCTTGCTACTGCCTTAAAATTAGGCTTTTCAATCTATGAAAAGGTCTTTTATTGCATATTTGGGAAGCAGAACTATTTTCTCTGCATCTTAGTCATTCCTTTTCAATTCTGCCAAATATTTATCACCCTGAATGCCCTCAGATAAAAAAAGCAACAATGTCAAATAGCCAGTGAAGACTTTTGATGTTTGTTTCATTATATAAATAAAACAGGACAAAGAAAAATTATTCAAGACACCAGGCTGTATCATGCAGGTCCATTTACAAAATAAGGTAAATGGCAATGACAAACCAAAGTTTCACTTTATCTTGATATTATTCTTAAGGAAAGAATTTGCACAGCACTTTTAGCAGACTTGTATACAGTAGCAGAGTTGGTATGAAAAGCTACTGCTATTATTAGATATATACATGCCTAACTCACACAAAGTTATGTTAAAAAATGTTGACGTGAAGCACACAAAAGTGAAGAAATGTCAGAATGAAGGCTACCTTAATGTAGGCCCTTTGTGTATAAGCACTGTGACCATATACTATTTTTTTCGTGCCTCGTTCAGGATTGATAGTACTCAGTGAATGAACAGCAGCTATTCAGTATTTTGTTTTAGCCTCATTGGTCAATGTGTGGCTCCAGGCCTTATTTACCTCACACTATTCAAACCCTGGTCTGAAGACAATCATTAAATTTTCTCATGGGCTTTTCTACGGCACTTATCACTATAGCATCTGAGTGCTTCACAAATATTAATTTATCTTCACAAAACCCCTATGAGGTGAGGGGATGGTATTATCTCCACTTTATAGATAGGTAGCTGAGGAGGCAGAGAGATTAAGGCCAAGAGTATCCATTAATTTTAGGTGCTTGATTTGAGACACCAAGGACCTTATTTTTCAGAATATTTAGCTTTATACACCTCTATTTTGAAATACCGCTGTCCTCGGGAGCCAAAAAATCTTACTGCATTATATCGAACTTGCTTTGATCCACCGACGTGCACAGCCCTGCCCACCCCCGCTCCCCGAGCACTGCTTTACTGCGTTATATCCGAAGTCGTGTTGTATCGGGTTGTGTTATATCGGGGTAGAGGTGTACATTCAAGTACAGCTCTCACTGACATCAGCTGGAGACGTGAGTGCTCAGCACTTCTGCAAATCAGACCCCATAGTTGGGAATCCAGAAAATGAGGAACACACAATTAGTGGCCACCTCTGAAAAGTTTGGTTTAAGTGACCTGCCCAGTATCACATAGGAACTCTATGGAAAAAGCAGACATAGAATCCAATTCTCCAGGACAGGATTCAACTGCCTTAACAATGAGACTATCCTTTTTCTTCCTGCAATCCCCTGCCTCATTTGCTACACATCATCCAACCTCTATGATATTTGAGAAGAGGATCACATGGGAGATGTGGTATTAATGGCACAGTGCTTAACCTGATGTAAACACACCTAAAATATTGCAGTATTGGTTCCACAATTTAGGAAGAACATAGAAAAAAATACAAATAGCAATAAGAAATAGTGGTTACAATGGGCCCAGTCTGAGATCCCCAAAACTAAGCAACCCTGCCATTTGAGGTATTCAAAATATGGTAGTGAACCTTGGATGATTTATGTTTTTACAAAATAATCATGACTAAGGCTGCGAGTTGGTCATGGAGGTCACGGAAGTCATGGATTCCGTGACTTTCTATGGCTTCCATGACTTCTGCAGCAGCCGGTGCAGCTGGCCTGGGGACAGCTCAGGCAGTCCCTGCACCAATCTTGGGCCACTGCACCCCTCTCCCCCAGCAGCAGCAGGAGTTTGAGTGTGGGAGGGGGCAGGGGGTTGGAGCATGGATGGGGTGGGACGGGCTCTAGGCAGTGCTTACCTCTTGGGGCTCCCCGGAAGAGGAAACATGCCCCTCGCTCAGCTCTGTGTGCTGCCTCTGCCTGCAGGCACCATCTATGCATCTGTGAATGGCTTGCCAACTACAAAACCAGTTTCTCCTCCCTTGGTTTTCACACCTCCACTGCTAGAACAGGGCCTCATCCTCCCTGATTGAACTAACCTCATTATCTCTAGCTTGCTTCTTGCTTGCATATATATATCTGCCCTTGGAAATTTCCACTACATGCATCCGACGAAGTGGGTATTCACCCACAAAAGCTCATGCTCCAAAACGTCTGTTAGTCTATAAAGTGCCACAGGATTCTTTGCTGCTTTTACCATCTCTGCAGTTCCCACTGGTCACAGTTCCCAGGCAATGGGAGCTGTGAAGCCAGCACTAGGGGTGGGGGCTGCGCACAGAGCTGCCTGGCTACACCTTGGCCTAGGAGCTGAGCGAGGGGGATGTCTCTGCTTCCGGGGAGGCGCGGAGCCAGGTAGGGAGCCTGCTGACCCTGCTGCCCTCTCCCCCCCAAGCACCAGAGGGGATCCTGGGCCATGTGACTGCCACCCGTGCCCCTCCCCGGCACCAGCAGGGGTCCTGGGCCACCCTCTTCCAATACCCATGGCACCCCTGGGCCAGCTGCCCTTCCCCTCCACCCCAAGATTTAATCAGGGATATATAGAAGTCATGGACAGGTCACAGCTCCAAGGACAGGTCCACGACTTTTACTAAAAATACCCATAACTAAAGTGTAGCCTTAATCATGACAAATTTGTTGTTTTGCATGAATCTGACATTAAACCAGATGAAACTCAGGCCAAGTGTTGCTTTAAGCTTTGAGTTCATTTGAACCTGTGCCTTAAAGCACAAATCAAGGATTGTAAAACCGCACAGATCAAAACTGAAGAAAATATTTGCACAAACCCATGCAAAGTGAAACCACTTTGTTTCACACCTCTGTAATGGGTTACAGAGCACTCGAACTTAATTTATTTAAAAGTGAATCCCACTGAATTTCTTTGTTCATATACTGCAAGGTGAACCTCGGTTGTGACACACAGACAGGTGCAAAATAACAAAAATGTAGGACAATATTCAGACCCGGAGTAAGTAGATACAACTTTATGAACATCAGTGGGGTTCCACTGGCTTACTCCAAATCTCAGTTTTGGCCCATAATGCACAACTGAGCCAGATCACATTGCTCTTCATTTCTGCAACCAAGCAAGAGCACATCAAGGCTCTCAAACTACATTCTTGCAAGGTGTCATGCATGAACCATGTTGTACATCCCACCAATTTCTGATTCACTAAACTAAGCCTCAAAAGATTCTGGGGTGTAGGGCACTGATAAAGAGAAATTAGTGCTCTCGACCCAGATTAATGAAAACAGCCTACCTTTCATATGAGGAAAAACAAACAAAACCAATTAAATATGATTTCATTTTCCTCCACTAACTAGTTCTCAGTCTTGTTAGAAGGGCAAAGCCATGTCTTGAAATCAGGATTTCTAACATCACTCAATCTGATGCAATATTCAATAGTTATTTTATTCTATTTCATTCATCACTGTCATTGGGAGCAATATGTTAGTTGCCAATAGCTTTATGTGAGAATCTATATATTAACATACTATGAGCCATTCTGCAGTCACTCTGTACATAAATGCATATCAACAACAAAAAAGTTACATACTATAAAATCTACTGCCATATTTTATATTACCCTCTATGGCAAGTCACACCAGGATTAAGATTTGCAGACATAGGCTGGACAATTTTCTCCATATGTCACATTCCAGTCTCTTAGATAAAAGGACATATAGAATATTCTGACCACATGGTCGTAAGATGTACATATAATGTAGCATGAATAAACATGACAGGGGGCTTCTTTTTCTACCCATTTAACTTACTAAGGATATTTTCGTACAGTTCTTATGTCCAAATTGACAGGACTTTCATTAATGACATTACAGCCAATCTTATTGCTCAATCTAGCCCTTATCTGCATCCCCCTGCCCGCCTTTTGTTTAAACAGGCAATAGGCCTGATTCTTATTTACACTGAGGCCCCTTAATGCCACTCTGGTAGTGTAAACGTAAGTGTCATTTATGCCCAGTTTGAAGCCCCTCTGCACTGCTGGGGACCTTAGTGTAAATGAAAATCAGGCTCAACATGTAACCAACTTGTTCATAAAAACAAAGTACAATATGTAACCCTACATTTTTATAAGTAACAAAGCTTCAGTTTTTCTATAGCATTGCACTGGATATTACTCTGATGACCAATGATATTTTTCTGAGAAACCTTGTGCTCATAAAAGGGGCCCCACCTGACAGCCCTGGAACAAGTTCTCTGTCCTACTACTGATTCATCAAAGTGCCTTAAACCCTATCCGGAGGGACAAACTCTAAAGGGCTAGAAGACAGTTCAATCTCCTAGTCCATTTAGGAACTGATCCAAAGTCCACTGAAATGAACAGAAAGATTCCCATTGCTTTCAGTGGACTTTTGATCAAGCACTTAATCTTTTGCCTCTACGCTGAGCCTGCCAATAAGATTGCTAGTTATTACTAATTACAATTATTATTATTAGCACCAGGATCATAGATCACCAGCATCTAGGATCCCTAGTCATGGACCCGGACCTCATTGTGCTAGGCGCATACAAACACAGAAGAAAAAATGGTCCCTGCCCCAGAGAACTTACAATCTAAGTATAAGACAAGACACAACAGATGGATACAGAGAGACCAATGGAGGAAAATGATTGTGTACATAATGTGGGTGCCTGTTGAGTGAGAATTGAACTGAGACCACAATCATCATCTCACATAGGCCACCAGGAAGCCTTTACATGGTCGTCCCTTTCTGTCCTTTCCAACCTGAGCTGGAGTTCTCCAATAACCTAGAGTTGAAACAGGTTATATCCCATTTCCAGTCCCTAAGCAGGTTAGTCCCCCAGAACAGATATCAATAGAAGCTAGTTTCTGATTTATACCCACAGGTTTATTTGTTTTTAAAATCTTACACAAATGGATCTTTAATAAACTAGAGATGCACACTCTCTTGATTTCAACTAAATTTCTCTTCTACAGCTGCTGCCTTATGGTACCCCAAAATGTATGCACAAAGGGGCTGGGTCATACCAATTTACTTAAAGAATAAGAAGTGACAGACCAGTTCCTCATCGTTTTAAGGTAAACCAAAATAGGCCTGGTTTCATCTGAAATAAGGGCATCCACACAGCCTTTTGCACCAGTTTTAACTACATTTGTTTTTAATTGGACCTTAAGTCAGGGGTTCTCAACATGCTATAAAAACTCCACGGCCTGCCCAACTGTGTTACAACTGTTACTCTTCATATAAAAGCCAACACTGGCACTAGCGGGTTGCAAGCAGGGCAATTGCCTGGGGCCTCATGTCACGGGGGGCCCTGCGAAGCTAAGTTGCTCTGGCTTTGGCTTCAGCCCCAGGTGGTGGGGATTGGGGCAGCGGGGCTTTGGCTTTCTGCCCAGGCCTTAGTGAGTCCAGTGCTGGCCCTGCTTGCCAACCCCCGGAGGCCTCAGACCTAGCGTTGCCAACTTTCCAACTGCACAAAACCAAACACCCTTGCCCCGCCCCTACGCTCCTGGGAGCAACCGGGTTGTCCAGCTCCTAGCTGGAGGGGCCAGGGGGATCTGCGCATTTCCTGTGCCTGCAGGCGCTGCCACCACAGCTCCCATTGGCCACAGCTCCAGGCCAATGGGAGCTGTGAAGCCGGTGCTTGGGCAGCACATGGCACCCCCATGGCTGCCCCTGTTCCTAAGAGCTGGAAATGCTGGCTGCTTCTGGGAGCTGCGCAGAGCCAGGGCAGTCAGGGAGCCTGCCTTAGCCCTGCTCACCCGACTTTTAGCAGCCTGGTCAGCAGTGCTAACCGGAGCAACCAGGGTCCCTTTTTGACTGAACATTCCGGTCAAAAAACGGATGCCTGGCAACCCTCCTCAGACCTCTGGTTGAGAACTGCTGCCTTAAATTAAACAGATGCAACTCCTCTCTTTCCTTCTTCCCGCGCATGCCCATTGCTCCATATCTGTACTCTAATAACAAATAGCCTTATTTTTCAATTGTTCTTCACTTGCAACACTGATCACAGCTTTAAGTTTGATGAAATAAAGTCAAGGGAAGTTTGGCCTGTGTCAGGGCTGCAGGAGCAGGCCCTTACCTGAAAGCTCCGATATCCTCCTGAGTAAAGTCTACTCCTCTGCAAGCGTTTTGAGCTCTGCTACTAAGGAGACTGATCAGTCTGTGTCACGAAGTGATCTGCAGGACACCTGCTCCAGCACCAAATCTGTGGGATGCTGAGTGTGACTGTTCATGTACCCATAACCATAATGCTCAGTCAGTGGAGTGCCTGTAATAAACCTGCTAGTGTGTCTGTATATCACTGCCCTCTACTGGATAGAATGGCAGACCAGCTCAACTGATTGTGGCTGAACTGCACAGAAAATAAAAGCCCTAACACCGTTCTGTCTACTCCAGTACAGATTCCTCTCTAGCATAGAGCCCTGTGTGTGGCAGAAAAAGTTTGTGAGTTCTTTCCTTGATGCTGCATATGTGTGGTTATGGTGATGTCTGTAATATCTGTAGATAAGCTGTCATGGAGTCGTGTCTGATGGCAGCGTTTAACCATGTGAGAAACCCAAGCTTTCTTACATTTTAGATTTTGCAAACCCTGAGGTTAGCCTGACTGTGGGGGAGTATCAGTATGTGTTGCCCTGGCTAGTGTGTACCACCACCCTCTGCTGGAGAGAACATCTAGTCAGCTACAGCTCAGCTCAGTGTAGGAGAAGGATTGTACAGAGAGATTTGTGGGCAATATGGGGAGAACATTCATTTGCAGCAGGTTAGCACTATCCAATAGTTACAATGGCAAAGTGCACTATCTTCTGAAATACGGAATGGGGTGGAAAGTTCAGATTAAGGGAGAACAAGCTGAAGACCTGAGAAAGATATTACAATTTTAACTAAATTGTACAGCAAATAGTTTGGAAATCTGGAAGAAGGATGAGTGTACTCAGGTCCCCTACAACAGCTAGCCTGGGCATGACCACAACCTCCATACAGAGCATCTGCCCTCCAAACGTTAAACTAGCACAAAGACTGAGCAAACTATTAGATTAATCCTTGCTTGAAACCAAGGCAACAATACTAGCAAGTACTGCCTTCCTCCACATCTGGTTTGCCAAGTGCATACACTCAATCCTCTTAGATGAGGACCATGCTCCATATAGAACACTCATCACCTCACAGTTTGAGATCTGTGAATGATCAGCTCTGTTGTAATCCTAGGTATTGTTATCAAGTATCTGCAAGGTCATGATTCACACTCTAAATATAGAAAGATTCCAGGTGCAGTGACACATGCTGTACTAGATTTATGTGCACAACTGCCATTGATAGCTATGAGAGATGTACATCGCCGAAATTGGTGTATGGCTCTTAGAGCTTTTAATTTCACTCATATACATCACTTTAAACTGTCTTGTATCTATGGGTTTGGCTACACTTGTAGCTGTACAGCGCTGGGAGTTAAAGCTGTCTTTGTATAGCTGTGTAGGGAAAGCGCTGCAGTGTGGCCACACTGACAGCTACCAGCGCTGCAGTGTGGCCACATTTGCAGCGGTTTTGAGAGTGGTGCATTATGGGCAGCTATCCCAGCGTTCAAGTGGCTGCAACGTGCTTTTCAAAAGAGGAATGTGGGGTGGAGTGTGACAGGGAGGGTGGGGAAGACAAGCCTTGCAAGTTCTAAGGACTTGAAGATACATGGCCCCAACCTTCAATCATTTTAAAAATTTCGACCCCTTCCCCCACCCCTCTCTCGTTCACTAAATGCAAATAGCCTTCAGACCAGATAAGCAGCTGCTCCAAAATGGAACCCACCCCCCCGCCCACCGGGCTGCTTCTCTCCTCAAGCAAACACTAGCTGTGGACATTCATCCCCCTCTGCTCGAGCAAACAGTAGCTGTGTTTGTTTTTTTAGATAAGCAGCTCCAGGAGCCTCGAGTTCACAACAAAACAAAGAGAGGCATCACAACAAAACAAAGAGTGTTATCTTTACTTAAAAAGCATTATGGGAAGGTTCCGGAGGTCAGTTACAGCACAGTAAGATTAATCACTGTTTACACTGGCACCCCAGTGCTGCAAGAGCAGCGCTATAGTCATCATTCCCCAGGCCGAGGTGCAGTACGTGCAGTGCTGTAGCCAGGGAGATACAGCGCTGTATGTGCCTTGCCAGGGTATGGCTACACTTACAGTTGTACAGCGCTGGGAGTTACAGCTGTCTTCGTACAGCTGTGTAAGGAAAGCGCTGCAGCGTGGCCACACTGACAGCTACCAGCGCTGCAGTGTGTCCACATTTGCAGCATTTGCAGTGCTGTTGGGAGTGGTGCATTATGGGCAGCTATCCCAGCGTTCAAGTGGCTGCAATGTGCTTTTCAAAAGAGGGGGGTGAGGGGGAGCGTGGGGGAGAGAGAGAGTGGATTTTTGGAGCTGTCAGCTCCCTGCCTTGCAAGTTCTAAGAACTGGAAGATACCCATCACCAACCTGCAATCAATTTAAAAGTTTCGAGCCCTTCCCCCACCCTCTCTTATTCACTAAATGCAAATTGTGCACTCCTAAATAGCCTTCAGACCACATAAGTAGCTGCTCCAACACGGACTCTCCCCTCCCCCTCTGCCGTGTGGCTTCCCTACTCAAAAGCAAACAGCTGTGAACATTCCAAAGCAATTCCCCTGCCTGCCTCCGTTCGCTCGAGCAAACAGCAGCTGTGTTTGTTTTTTAGATAAGCAGCTCCGGGGAGCCCGGACGGAGTTCAGCCATTCTTCCGGTTTGTTGTGAACAGGCATTCTGGGATACCTCCTAATACCCTGGAGGCCAATAACAGTGCTTTTGGTGGCCACACTTGACGAGCAGCGCTGCATCACCAGCGCTGCAATCATTACACCCCAAGCAGACCAGGTGTACAGCCAGCGCTGCAGCCAGGGAGTTGCAGAGCTGGATGTGCCTTGCAGGTGTGGACAGTTACTAAGTTGCAGCGCTGTAAACCCACCACCAGCGCTGCAACTCTCCAGTGTAGCCATGGCCCCACTGTGGACAGGAGTAAGTTACAGCGCTGTAAAGCCACCACCAGTGCTGTAACTCTCAAAGTTAGCCAAGCCCTATGTGTTTTAGTATGTGTTTTCACTCTATTAACAAGTTTCTATCTGATCACTATTGTCTCAGGAATTTAAAAATCAGTACAACAAAACAATGGTCACAATATATTCATGGCAATTGCTGTTTGATGTTAGCATATAGGCCTGGCAAAAAGTATGCCCAAGAAGCTCTGAGGAAAAAGGAGGAGATATGATTGATAAAGTGACATAACATTTGTGTAAATTAAATTTAAATGTTCCCGGGAAAGCAATTTCATTAAAAATGATGATCTAACATCTCAGAACTCTGTATTTTTAATCTACATAATTCACAGTAATTGATGTCTCAGTGAATGGCTATATAGTATATCTTACCTTCTTCACATAAAGGCAAAATAAGGCGCAATGTCATTGTGACAAAAATATTTTAAATTGATGTACAAGTTTAGATCATTGACACCAGCAATTTAGATCCAAAACTAGGCAGCACTAACAATGAAACGAGTCTCTGTTAAAACAGTTGTAGAATCACAGCAAAAGGGCAAAACATATCACACGTTTTGTAACAAAGTAGTGCTAGGTTCCAAGGCAGTATCGTCAAACACTATGCGTAGAGCAAAGCTCTGGTTGCATACATGTCCAATAAAGGGTACCAGTGGACAATTCACTGACATGCCTGACACATGTCCCTGAATGCAGCACGATGATGTCACAGTGTTGATAGTATCTCAGGTTCCTGTACCTGCTGTTGAATAATGATACAGTGGTTCACAGGTTACCACCTTCAATAACATTGGTCTGGATCCCACTCTCTAAGACAACCCATTTTTGCCACTCCAGTTCTGCAAAAGGATGATAAAGCTTTTCTAACTGGGCAACTAAGGATTTATTTGGTAGTAAGGTGGTGTAGCCAGCCCTATCCCACAGCCCCTTGGCAGAGTAGGGGCTGGGTCATGGATAATGGACATTGGCAGAACCCTGCTGCTTTCTGGAGCTGCCCAGCCAATGGTAGCATGCAGGAGAGCTTAGCCAATTCTCATGTTTGGGCACACTGACTTCTGAATTACACCATATGCAACCTCACTGATTAGAAAGTTCAGTCTGTGGACTTTTCATGGGGCAGTTGCCCTTTATGGGAGTTAGGGCATGATCTGCCCATGACTGGCCTATGAAGGCCCCACCTGGTGTCAATGATCTAAACTTGACAAAGAGCCCT